>NC_090241.1:37510640-37540640 GCF_024489055.1 Chanodichthys erythropterus
AGACAGACGGACAGACAGCCAGACGGACTGATGGACAGACAGACAGACAGACAGTCAAACAGACAGTCAGACAGACGGACAGACAGACAGACAGACAGACAGACGGATGGACCGACAGACAAACAAACAGACAGACAGACAGTCAGACAGACGGACAGATGGACAGACAGACAAACAGACAGTCAGACAGACGGACAAACAGACAGACAGACATACAGACAGACAGACGGACAGACAGACAGAAAGACAGACAGACGGACAGATGGACAGACAAACAGACAGTCAGACAGACGGACAGACAGACAGACAGACAGACGGACAGACAAACAGACAGTCAGACAGATGGACGGACAAAGAGACTTTCCAGACGTTAAATCAGAGTTTTGAGCATCAGCTCAGATTCAGACGTGTTTCATGTTTTACCCTGAAGCAGGACGTATGGCTGATGATCTTCAGCTCTTCTAGGATCATCCTCTCTGCTCCAGCGATGGGTTTCCCACAGACCGTACACACATCCCGACTGCTGATGGACCTACAGAGAGATCTTACAGTACGCTGGATGATATAATAAACCTCTGAACTTCATTAACATCATTAATCTCTGACCTGCTGGAGGACTCCAGTGTCGTCTGTAGAGGAGAGCGTAGAGTCGGAGATGCAGCGGGACTCTCCGTGTAAACTGTCTTGACTTGCGTTCTGAAATCAGGAGAACAGGCATGCGTATTTCCACATCTGATGATCAGTTCTGAATTATGAGATATCTTATCATGTCTAGAGTATTCCAGCTGTTTATCACACGTGTGACGCTGATAACGGTGTGTGAATCACCCGTGTGTCTTACTGTGATCTGACAGGCTGTGACTGCACACCTCCAGACAGGCTCGGCAATAAAGTGTCAGCGAGATCATCCAGTGGAGCGCTGACGGAAAAACACATGATGAACGAGTGTCCTGAAGATCTCAGGTGTGGTGAATGAAGTAAATGACAGGTGTGCAGCGTTACCTGGGAGTCTGATAGGTGTAGCGCGAGTTCACGGTCACGGCTGATGGAGAATAACTGACGTCACTGCGTCAGAATCAACACAAATATTTCATCACGAGTGCTAAAGCTGGCTTGAAATGAAACTGTAAATGCATATTACTGATCTTAATGGTCAATTCATCCATGCTCATCTTTTTTGGCCTTGTAATGATTAATCAAAATGCAGAAGAAAACATCTGTCACTTCTTCTCTTTCTTTGCAACTATAAATGACTGAATCACGCGTGGAGCGCTCGTACCTCAGCTTTGGACTCGCTGAGGGTGTCTCTGCAGGTCTCGTGGCTGGAGTCTCGTCCAGCGTCCAGGAGGATGTTTTAGTGTTTGTGACGGTCGTCCTGTTTCATGGACAGAAGAATCAGAGATCATGAAGCAACATTCAGATGAACGTCACTGTGGAGACACTTACTGAGCGGACGGCGTCGAGGACGTGGACACCAGTGTGGAGACGGACACGCTTTCACTCCTGAGAACAAAGAACAACATCAGGAGTGTGATTGGTGATTGGTGAGTCTGCTGAAGGAGTGTGAATCTCACCGGCTCGGGCTCTTCACAGGGGTCGTGACGGCTGAACTCTTCACTCCGCTGCGGGACGAAGGAATAAACACGTCAGAACATCAGATGCTCGTCATCAACATCTGGATTTGACTGAAAATCTCTTACGTGGACGGGGCAGTGATTGATGGAGCTGCTGCCGGAGAGACGCTGTCACACACACACAGACACTGTTAGACTCCAGCTTTCCTTTGACTAAAGATCAGAGTTCAAACGTGTTTAAGAGACTCACGTCACAGACGCCGACGGTCCATCGCTGCTGCTCTTATCCTGTCTGTGAGCAACATGAAGAAAATACAGATCAACACCGAAGCAGAACTGCAGAAAAACTCATATACTGAACTATAGACTATATACAGTAGCTGCACTGACACAAAAAACATGATTTTCTGTGAAGCTGCTTTGGAATAATGTGTTGTGAAAACCGCTGTTCAAATAAAAGGCTTGACTTTGACATTGCAGGGTTTCCCATGAGGTGATGGAAAGCTATGGATAAATTAATGGATCATTTTATGAAACAATCTATAATCAAAACAAAACAAAAACACTTTTTTTACCTGCATGTGACCATTAACTGACCTCAGAGAACCGTGAACATCAAATTATTGAAAGATTAAAATCTCAGGGGGACTTCAAGAAAAAGGTTTGAAAATAGCTGAATTATATTTGTACATTGATCACAGACTCACCCGTTGCTAGTTTGAGATGCTGTGACTTCAGGAAACTTCTCACCAAACGATGGTTTAACGGGGCTTAACCTGACACACACAAACACAACCACATCACAACAACCCACAGGCTCAGGAACACACACGTGTTCACAAACGGTTTCTGTGCGCTCCAGATCTGACTCAACACAGGTTTGGGGTCAGTAAGATGTTTTGCTGTTTCTGAAAGAGTCTCTTCTGCTCACCAAAGCTGCATTTTATTTGATCAAAAATACAGTAAAACAGTGAAATATTATTCCAATGTAAATCAGCTGTTTTCTATGTGAATATATAGTAAAGTGTAATTTATATCCTGTGATCAAAGCTGAATTTTCAGCATCATTACTCCAGTCTTCAGTGTCACATGATCCTTCAGAAATCATTCTAATATGATGATTTGATGCTCAAGAAACATTTATTGAAAACAGTTCATATTTTTGTGAAAACAATGAATTTTTGTGATTCTTTTATGAATAGAAAATAAAAAAAAAAACAGCATTTATTTGAAATAGAATCTTTTGTAAGTTTATAAATGTCTTTACTGTCACTTTTGATCAATTTAATGTGTCCTTGATGAATAAAAGTATTAATTTCTTTTTTTATATAAATTTAATTTACCCCAAACTTTTGAATAGTAGGGTATATTAAGAATGTTTTGCTAATGTTCCCATTAAGTAATGAAAATGTTATTTCTAAATATTCCCTGAATGTTCAAAATGTTTTAAATGTTTTAAAAACATTTTTTCTTGATTTATATGTGAACATTAAGGAAACTTTCCATTTGTATCATTCTTCACACATTATGGGAATGTTACTTTTGAATGATCTCTGAGCACTCTGAAAATAACAATTAAAAAAACGTTAGACGAACTAAAATGTTTCAGGAAAAAACGCTCCATGTTTTTATGCAAACATTTTGAGAACATTATTAAAGATCAGATCACTTTGAACGAACGTTCTATTAACGTTACTGGAACGTTAGTTTGAGAGAGAATCTTGCCAGAACATTCCCTGTTCATTGGACTGATACGCTGGGATTCTTTCCACTTACGTTTTGCTGCTCGTGTTTGCGCCTGAAAAGACGCGCGCTGTGAAGCTGGATGTGTTGGGAGTCTTCAGCACTGGATTCCTGAAACAGATCGGGTCACATGTTTAACAGAGTCACATGTTTCTGAACCATGTTCCTGTATGAAGAGCGACTGATCTCACTTGGCAGGGACCGGAGGTTTGGAGGGCGACGGTGGGACGGTCGCGGCGCTTTTCGTGTTGGTCGTGGTGGTGCTACAGGAGGACAGAAGAGTCAGTGAACACACGAGCATCTGAGTTATGAAACACAAACCAATCTAAACCAACCTGCTCTTATTGAGCAGCTCCTGACTGCCACTGAATCTGCCACATCATAAGAAAGAGAAACGAATGAACGTTATAGATAGACTGCATGTGTATGATGTGCTGCTGTATTTCGAAGGCGTTTCAGGCACCTCTTGCTTAAGGAGCTGATGGACGTCCCAGAGTTCACTGGAGGTTTTTCGGCCTCCACCGGCTTGCTGAAGTTACAGAGAACATGAATGTGATTTAATATGAAGCAGCAGCTGATATGATTATGATTGACAGATTCTCACCTGCTGACATCATCCACTGATCTCTGCTGACTCAGGACGACTTTACCGAAGTTAGGATCATGACTACAAACAACAGGAGCTCACATTATATCATTTCGACATCACCTGTGTGTGTGTGTGTGTGTGTGTGTGTCATACTCGATGGGCTCGTCCTCTTCAGCGTTTCGTCTGATCCAGCTGTTGTCTTTGAGGACGGTTCTCCTCCCTCAAACATGTTGACACAACATCATCACACATGTACATGTACACACACACCTATACATGTTCTTGACAGGTTTCATGAGATTCAAATAAACGAGAAACTCTTACCAGATTTGGACTGTGTGCTCATGATGTGTTACAGTCGGTGAAGTTCTGTGAAATCAAGAGTTCAGCGTCATGAATCAACTCCGTCTGTCGCTCTGAAGCTCAACAACAATAATCCCTTTCATTTGATTCCACTGTTTTCACACATTTATAACTCAACAGTGTTTGTTTGTGTGTGAGTGTAAGTTGCACTGCAGGTGTGTTGTCAGGCATATTTGTGGCAGGTGCCAAGTGTGTGTTTTGTTCTCGTATCTCCAGCAGTTTTCCCTGGTTCTCAGGGTGTGAGCTGAAGTTACCTGTCCTGATCAACCAGCAGACGCCCCTTCAGAAACAATCACTACACACCCAGCTGATTACAGCTGCTCGTTACCACCGTTCCTTACATTATATACATGCATATACTGCTCATCTGTGAGACGTCTCTATGATTTATCATGAGGCTAAAGTATGGAAGCCCATTTCTGCCACATAAGAAAAATCATCATGCTTTTGTGAATTATAATTATGACATAAAAAGGCAAGATTATGACAAGTCATAAATCACACTTTAAAAAGTCATAATTATAACATTAAATGTAAAAAATGTCATTAAAATTTGAAATTCTGACTTAAAAAGTCATAATTCTGACAGAAAAGTCAAGATTTTGACATATTGTAAAATTATAACATACTAAATTGAAATTATGACTTTAAAAAGTCAGAATTATCACAATAAAACATCAAAGTTGACATAAAAAGTTGAAATTCGGACTTACAAAAAGTCATAATCATCACATAAAGTCAAATTTTGGCATAAACAGTCAGATTTATGACAAAAAGTCACATTATGTTGTTGTAATCATGACATAAAAGCCTCAGTTATGACATATACTAATCCATAATTATGTCATAAAATCATAATCAAGTCATAATTACGATTTACCAAAGCATGATTTTGTTTCTTATGTTGCGGAAATGAGCTTCATACAAAAGACATGATGGAAATGAAATTTTAATACTTTCATATATAAATGTTAAGTTTAAACTCATTAATGCTGCAGTATAAGTGTTTGACTGACCTGTGTGTGACGGACGGCTGCTGGTGTGTGTGTGTGTGAGTGTGTGTGAGTGTGTTAATCTGCTGTCACACCCTGTTCTTCTGTCAGAGCCAATGAGGACTTTGATCGCATCACCTCCAACCCACAGCAAACCTGTACGGTGAGTTTCAGCTGCCGCTTCAGCAGCTTCACACAAACACACTTTATAATCTATTATTGAGTTAGCTGTGATCGTTCAGAAACACAAACTAAAGACTCAAACTCTTTCATTCTTTGATCACATCCTCATACTGCCAATGAACTTGTGTTGTTGTTCACCTGTTCCTTCTCCATTGTGATAAAAAAAACATGTCAAGTCCAGGCGTGTTTTTATTGACGGGGCGTGTGAACGTACATTCTTTGTCTTTTATCAGATGAGTTTTCACTCCCTCTCAACATCTGGATGTGACTGAAGACAAGGAGAAACAAATCTGCAGATCTTCATGTGACCTCACTCTTCTTCTCTGTTTTATGTCACAATAAACAAATCAGCTCCAAAACCTGCCGGACTGTTCTACACTTAAACATATATTTACAATTGAGGGACAAAATGTAACGATTATTAGAATCTTATGGTGACCGAGAGAGTGCAATGCACTGCAACTGAAGAAACACATGAAAACATAAAAAACACAAGCAAATCTGGTCATGATGTGAGTATTTGTGGCGTGTTCCTGTATTTGGTGGTGTTGTGAGTATTTGCGGCGTGTTTCTGTATTTGGTGGTGTTGTGAGTATTTGCGGCGTGTTCCTGTATTTGGTGGTGTTGTGAGTATTTGCGGCGTGTTCCTGTATTTGGTGGTGTTGTGAGTATTTGTGGCGTGTTCCTGTATTTGGTGGTGTTGTGAGTATTTGTGGCGTGTTCCTGTATTTGGTGGTGTTGTGAGTATTTGCGGCGTGTTCCTGTATTTGGTGGTGTTGTGAGTATTTGCGGCGTGTTCCTGTATTTGGTGGTGTTGTGAGTATTTGTGGCGTGTTCCTGTATTTGGTGGTGTTGTGAGTATTTGTGGCGTGTTCCTGTATTTGGTGGTGTTGTGAGTATTTGCGGCGTGTTCCTGTATTTGGTGGTGTTGTGAGTATTTGCGGCGTGTTCCTGTATTTGGTGGTGTTGTGAGTATTTGCGGCGTGTTCCTGTATTTGGTGGTGTTGTGAGTATTTGCGGCGTGTTTCTGTATTTGGTGGTGTTGTGAGTATTTGCGGCGTGTTCCTGTATTTGGTGGTGTTGTGAGTATTTGCGGCGTGTTCCTGTATTTGGTGGTGTTGTGAGTATTTGTGGCGTGTTCCTGTATTTGGTGGTGTTGTGAGTATTTGTGGCGGGTTCCTGTATTTGGTGGTGTTGTGAGTATTTGCGGCGTGTTCCTGTATTTGGTGGTGTTGTGAGTATTTGCGGCGTGTTCCTGTATTTGGTGGTGTTGTGAGTATTTGTGGCGTGTTCCTGTATTTGGTGGTGTTGTGAGTATTTGTGGCGGGTTCCTGTATTTGGTGGTGTTGTGAGTATTTGCGGCGTGTTCCTGTATTTGGTGGTGTTGTGAGTATTTGCGGCGTGTTCCTGTATTTGGTGGTGTTGTGAGTATTTGCGGCGTGTTCCTGTATTTGGTGGTGTTGTGAGTATTTGTGGCGTGTTCCTGTATTTGGTGGTGTTGTGAGTATTTGTGGCGTGTTCCTGTATTTGGTGGTGTTGTGAGTATTTGTGGCGTGTTCCTGTATTTGGTGGTGTTGTGAGTATTTGTGGCGTGTTCCTGTATTTGGTGGTGTTGTGAGTATTTGCGGCGTGATTCTGTATTTGGTGGTGTTGTGAGTATTTGCGGCGTGTTCCTGTATTTGGTGGTGTTGTGAGTATTTGCGGCGTGTTTCTGTATTTGGTGGTGTTGTGAGTATTTGCGGCGTGTTCCTGTATTTGGTGGCGTTGTGAGTATTTGCGGCGTGTTCCTGTATTTGGTGGTGTTGTGAGTATTTGTGGCGTGTTCCTGTATTTGGTGGTGTTGTGAGTATTTGCGGCGTGTTCCTGTATTTGGTGGTGTTGTGAGTATTTGTGGCGTGTTCCTGTATTTGGTGGTGTTGTGAGTATTTGCGGCGTGTTCCTGTATTTGGTGGTGTTGTGAGTATTTGCGGCGTGTTTCTGTATTTGGTGGTGTTGTGAGTATTTGCGGCGTGTTCCTGTATTTGGTGGTGTTGTGAGTATTTGCGGCGTGTTTCTGTATTTGGTGGTGTTGTGAGTATTTGCGGCGTGATTCTGTATTTGGTGGTGTTGTGAGTATTTGTGGCGGGTTCCTGTATTTGGTGGTGTTGTGAGTATTTGCGGCGTGTTCCTGTATTTGGTGGTGTTGTGAGTATTTGCGGCGTGTTCCTGTATTTGGTGGTGTTGTGAGTATTTGTGGCGTGTTCCTGTATTTGGTGGTGTTGTGAGTATTTGTGGCGTGTTCCTGTATTTGGTGGTGTTGTGAGTATTTGTGGCGTGTTCCTGTATTTGGTGGTGTTGTGAGTATTTGTGGCGTGTTCCTGTATTTGGTGGTGTTGTGAGTATTTGCGGCGTGTTCCTGTATTTGGTGGTGTTGTGAGTATTTGTGGCGTGTTCCTGTATTTGGTGGTGTTGTGAGTATTTGTGGCGTGTTCCTGTATTTGGTGGTGTTGTGAGTATTTGTGGCGTGTTCCTGTATTTGGTGGTGTTGTGAGTATTTGTGGCGTGTTCCTGTATTTGGTGGTGTTGTGAGTATTTGCGGCGTGTTCCTGTATTTGGTGGTGTTGTGAGTATTTGTGGCGTGTTCCTGTATTTGGTGGTGTTGTGAGTATTTGCGGCGTGTTCCTGTATTTGGTGGTGTTGTGAGTATTTGCGGCGTGTTCCTGTATTTGGTGGTGTTGTGAGTATTTGTGGCGTGTTCCTGTATTTGGTGGTGTTGTGAGTATTTGCGGCGTGTTCCTGTATTTGGTGGTGTTGTGAGTATTTGCGGCGTGTTCCTGTATTTGGTGGTGTTGTGAGTATTTGCGGCGTGTTCCTGTATTTGGTGGTGTTGTGAGTATTTGTGGCGTGTTCCTGTATTTGGTGGTGTTGTGAGTATTTGCGGCGTGATTCTGTATTTGGTGGTGTTGTGAGTATTTGCGGCGTGTTTCTGTATTTGGTGGTGTTGTGAGTATTTGCGGCGGGTTCCTGTATTTGGTGGTGTTGTGAGTATTTGCGGCGTGTTTCTGTATTTGGTGGTGTTGTGAGTATTTGTGGCGTGTTCCTGTATTTGGTGGTGTTGTGAGTATTTGTGGCGGGTTCCTGTATTTGGTGGTGTTGTGAGTATTTGAGGCGTGTTCCTGTATTTGGTGGTGTTGTGAGTATTTGCGGCGTGTTTCTGTATTTGGTGGTGTTGTGAGTATTTGCGGCGTGTTCCTGTATTTGGTGGTGTTGTGAGTATTTGCGGCGTGTTTCTGTATTTGGTGGTGTTGTGAGTATTTGTGGCGTGTTCCTGTATTTGGTGGTGTTGTGAGTATTTGTGGCGTGTTCCTGTATTTGGTGGTGTTGTGAGTATTTGCGGCGTGTTCCTGTATTTGGTGGTGTTGTGAGTATTTGTGGCGTGTTCCTGTATTTGGTGGTGTTGTGAGTATTTGCGGCGTGTTCCTGTATTTGGTGGTGTTGTGAGTATTTGCGGCGTGTTCCTGTATTTGGTGGCGTTGTGAGTATTTGCGGCGTGTTTCTGTATTTGGTGGTGTTGTGAGTATTTGCGGCGTGTTCCTGTATTTGGTGGCGTTGTGAGTATTTGCGGCGTGTTCCTGTATTTGGTGGTGTTGTGAGTATTTGCGGCGTGTTCCTGTATTTGGTGGTGTTGTGAGTATTTGTGGCGTGTTCCTGTATTTGGTGGTGTTGTGAGTATTTGCGGCGTGTTCCTGTATTTGGTGGCGTTGTGAGTATTTGCGGCGTGTTTCTGTATTTGGTGGTGTTGTGAGTATTTGCGGCGTGTTCCTGTATTTGGTGGTGTTGTGAGTATTTGCGGCGTGTTCCTGTATTTGGTGGTGTTGTGAGTATTTGCGGCGTGTTCCTGTATTTGGTGGTGTTGTGAGTATTTGTGGCGTGTTCCTGTATTTGGTGGTGTTGTGAGTATTTGTGGCGTGTTCCTGTATTTGGTGGTGTTGTGAGTATTTGCGGCGTGTTCCTGTATTTGGTGGTGTTGTGAGTATTTGCGGCGTGTTCCTGTATTTGGTGGTGTTGTGAGTATTTGTGGCGTGTTCCTGTATTTGGTGGTGTTGTGAGTATTTGCGGCGTGATTCTGTATTTGGTGGTGTTGTGAGTATTTGCGGCGTGTTTCTGTATTTGGTGGTGTTGTGAGTATTTGCGGCGGGTTCCTGTATTTGGTGGTGTTGTGAGTATTTGCGGCGTGTTTCTGTATTTGGTGGTGTTGTGAGTATTTGTGGCGTGTTCCTGTATTTGGTGGTGTTGTGAGTATTTGCGGCGTGTTCCTGTATTTGGTGGTGTTGTGAGTATTTGCGGCGGGTTCCTGTATTTGGTGGTGTTGTGAGTATTTGTGGCGTGTTCCTGTATTTGGTGGTGTTGTGAGTATTTGTGGCGGGTTCCTGTATTTGGTGGTGTTGTGAGTATTTGCGGCGTGTTCCTGTATTTGGTGGCGTTGTGAGTATTTGTGGCGTGTTCCTGTATTTGGTGGTGTTGTGAGTATTTGTGGCGTGTTCCTGTATTTGGTGGTGTTGTGAGTATTTGTGGCGGGTTCCTGTATTTGGTGGTGTTGTGAGTATTTGCGGCGTGTTCCTGTATTTGGTGGTGTTGTGAGTATTTGTGGCGGGTTCCTGTATTTGGTGGTGTTGTGAGTATTTGCGGCGTGTTCCTGTATTTGGTGGCGTTGTGAGTATTTGCGGCGTGTTTCTGTATTTGGTGGTGTTGTGAGTATTTGCGGCGGGTTCCTGTATTTGGTGGTGTTGTGAGTATTTGCGGCGTGTTTCTGTATTTGGTGGTGTTGTGAGTATTTGCGGCGTGTTCCTGTATTTGGTGGTGTTGTGAGTATTTGTGGCGGGTTCCTGTATTTGGTGGTGTTGTGAGTATTTGCGGCGTGTTCCTGTATTTGGTGGCGTTGTGAGTATTTGCGGCGTGTTTCTGTATTTGGTGGTGTTGTGAGTATTTGCGGCGGGTTCCTGTATTTGGTGGTGTTGTGAGTATTTGCGGCGTGTTTCTGTATTTGGTGGTGTTGTGAGTATTTGCGGCGTGTTCCTGTATTTGGTGGTGTTGTGAGTATTTGTGGCGTGTTCCTGTATTTGGTGGTGTTGTGAGTATTTGTGGCGGGTTCCTGTATTTGGTGGTGTTGTGAGTATTTGTGGCGTGTTCCTGTATTTGGTGGTGTTGTGAGTATTTGTGGCGTGTTCCTGTATTTGGTGGTGTTGTGAGTATTTGTGGCGTGTTCCTGTATTTGGTGGTGTTGTGAGTATTTGTGGCGTGTTCCTGTATTTGGTGGTGTTGTGAGTATTTGTGGCGTGTTCCTGTATTTGGTGGTGTTGTGAGTATTTGTGGCGTGTTTCTGTATTTGGTGGTGTTGTGAGTATTTGTGGCGTGTTCCTGTATTTGGTGGTGTTGTGAGTATTTGCGGCGTGTTTCTGTATTTGGTGGTGTTGTGAGTATTTGCGGCGGGTTCCTGTATTTGGTGGTGTTGTGAGTATTTGCGGCGTGTTTCTGTATTTGGTGGTGTTGTGAGTATTTGCGGCGTGTTCCTGTATTTGGTGGTGTTGTGAGTATTTGTGGCGTGTTCCTGTATTTGGTGGTGTTGTGAGTATTTGCGGCGTGTTTCTGTATTTGGTGGTGTTGTGAGTATTTGCGGCGGGTTCCTGTATTTGGTGGTGTTGTGAGTATTTGCGGCGTGTTCCTGTATTTGGTGGTGTTGTGAGTATTTGCGGCGTGTTCCTGTATTTGGTGGTGTTGTGAGTATTTGAGGCGTGTTCCTGTATTTGGTGGTGTTGTGAGTATTTGCGGCGTGTTCCTGTATTTGGTGGCGTTGTGAGTATTTGCGGCGTGTTCCTGTATTTGGTGGTGTTGTGAGTATTTTAAGTTAAAATTCATTTTTATTTCAGTTTTAATTTTAATTATTTTAATACATCAAGTAAAGTAAATAAAGCTGAGAAATGTTGCCTTAGCTACTAACTGAAATATATATATATTGTTATATATATTTTTTTCCTTTTATTATTATTTTTTAATTAAAGTAATGGAAATGTTAGTTGTTTGTAATGAGACAATTGACGGAAATATTATTTTTTTCTTAATATGGAAGTCAACGACTACCATCAACTGTCTCATTACAAACGTTCTTTAAAATATCTTCTTTTTAGTTCAACAGAGGAAATAAACTCATAAATGATGACAGAATTTTCATTTTTAGGTGAACTATCACTTTAAATTACCCTGAATTCAACACTCTTAGCATTAGAAAAGGGTATTTAAAATTTTTAACTATAATCCTTTACACCAGAGTGATTGTTTTAAACATTTAAACATCTAAACATTTTTCTGTGAATCGTATATTCCTGCCATAGAAAGATAAGGTACAGACAGCATGTGACTGTGAGGGAAGCGCCGCCCTCTACCGGCAGCATCGGGAACTACACTCATCCGACTCTACCCAGAATGCACCTCTCGTGTCTGGTCTAAGCACAACATATCGCCATTTTCCGCGATCGGGCGCTTCTCTGTGCAGTAACTAGGTCACAAGATTTACAGAAAAACACTCGAAGCGATCTTCACCAAAGTCACCGATTCCAGCGCGTCGATCTCTCCGCGGCCATCGCCTCGACCGAGAGCCAATGATCGTGTCCGGTCGCGCTCGGGTGCAGTATCGGAGCGCGGGCCCGGGCTGATGCGACACCGACCCTCACCGAACCAACACTAGACAACACGACACAGGTACATCAACAACATCAACTACATCAACATCAGATACTTCTCATAATGTCTGCGGTTTGATTCGATATCGATTCATTTGGATATTAATAATCAAATATAGTAAAAACATCTCCGAACTAAAGCTGTCAGTCATAATATTTCAGGTGATAACTGATTTGTAAACAAACATTTAAATTGCATTCAGCCTTTTATAATTATAATAATAACAGTCTTATGATAATAACTTTGTAATGTCATAATTGTTTATTCTCCAATTCTAAACATTTAAACGGTGGCAGTAATTGACTTTTTTCATGACTGATTTATTCAAATATAAATTTAAATATTGAAAAATCGATGAATTATAATATGTAATCTAGTGTATATTTATGAAAACTCTCCTTGAGTTATTTTTCTAGCTGAATATCGAGTTTATGGTCACTGAATGTCTTAAATACGATGTTATGATTTTATTGATTGTTCTGAATCTTCTGATGTTCATTCATGTTTAGAGACACAGAAACACTCAATTTAGTGATAAAAACTGAATTTAAAAGCTTTGTTTCACATCAAAACTGTCCAAGCTTATTGTGATTGTTGAATAGATCAAATAAATGTTTATTGAAGTTTTATTGAGGAGTGATTCATGACCGAGTTTGAATTACACCTTAAAGCGTTAGTTCGCCTAAAAATGAATTTCTGTCATTAATTCCTCTCCCTCATGTCGTTCCACACCCGTAAGACCTTCGTTCATCTTCAGAACACAAATTAAGATATTTTTGATGAAATGTATGAATCGTCCATAGACAGCAATATAATCAACACTTTCAAGGTCCAGAAAGGAACTAAAGACATTGTTAAAACAGTCATGTGACTGCAGTGGTTCAACCTTAATGTTATGAAGAGACGAGAATACTTTTGTGCGCAAAAACAAAACAAAAATAACAACTTTATTCAACAATCTCTTCTCTTCTGTGTCGTTCTCATATGTTGTTATATAATATATAATATATTTCTTAATTTGTGTTCTGAAGATGAACGAACGTCTTACGGGTGTGGGACGACATGAGGGAGAGGAATTAATGACAGAAATTCATTTTTAGGTGAACGAACCCTTTAACTGAAGGCATAAGAGAGTCAGAGCCGCTGGTGGAATAAGTGTTTGTCCAGCAGATGCAGATTTACTCTTTATTAGTATTAATATCTGAACAGTGTTTTTCTCACGCATAGCTGGAGCTTGATTCACTGATGATGGTGTCAGGTTGGGTGTGACACACACACACACACACACACACACACACACACACACACACACACACACACACACACACACACACACACACAGTTGATTTCTGTTCAGTTCATTCATGCTTGAATGTGTTTGTGGCAAAGCTTGTTAATCCATCATGTGTGGTTAGATGAACTCAGAAGATCACAGCGGATCTTGTTAATCACAGTTAATTATAGAGTAAAAATTGAACTGAATCCTTGATGAAAATGAAGAAACTGCTCAGAAACACAGCTGCGTACAAGTAAACATTCTGATGATGTTTATTGTCCTTATATTGTAATCATTATGAGCAGAAGCTGTAACGTGACGCTAACCACATGACGTGTTGAAGATCTATTTTGTGTTTGCAAACGACGACGTTTTTTTGTTGGGGGAGAAAATGGGAGCTCTGTTTATTTGTTAATTTTTATCTTGCAAATGATCTAATCTAGTATGCAGTGTGCAGTACTGAACATAACCACTGCTCATGTGTTTCTCCAGGATGAAACGAGGCCAGAAGAGAGGCGATCAAGCGGAGGAGGGAGGCGGGTCGGTGTCGGGGCCGGGCCCCGGGGCCCCCGAGGTCCACAAGAGGCTCCGGCGGGGCGATTCAGAGGAGCGGCATGACGAGGACGGGCAGGTGGACTGGCGGCGGCTGCCGGAGGAGATCCTGCTGCAGATCTTCCAGTACCTGCCGCTGCTGGACCGGGCCTTCGCCTCGCAGGTGTGCCGCGGCTGGAACCAGGCCTTCCACATGCCGGAGCTCTGGAGGTGCTTCGAGTTCGAGCTCAACCAGCCGGCCAGCTCCTACCTGAAGGCCACGCACCCCGACCTCATCAAACAGATCATCAAACGCCACTCCAACCACCTGCAGTACGTCAGCTTCAAGGTGAGAGCGGGAGTCGCTCGCTGAAGATGATGTCAGTGCTGATGCGTGTCCTCGTTCTACACGTGTGTGTGTGTGTGTGTTTCAGGTGGACAGCAGCACTGAATCCGCAGAAGCAGCATGTGACATCCTCTCTCAGCTGGTCAACTGCTCTCTGAAGACCCTCGGGCTCATTTCCACCGCGAGACCCTCCTTCATGGAGCTGCCCAAAGTCAGTCACTCACACACACACACACACACACACACACACACACACACACACACACACACACACACACACACACACTCTCACTGAAACACAGTTTCAGTCTCATAATCATCTTGTTTTTCTCTCTGTCTCCTCAGTCTCATTTCATCTCGGCGTTGACGGTGGTGTTCGTGAACTCTAAATCTCTGTCCTCTCTGAAGATCGATGACACTCCCGTTGACGATCCGTCCCTCAAAGTGCTGGTGGCCAATAACAGCGACACGCTGAAGCTGCTGAAGATGAGCAGCTGTCCACACGTGTCTCCCGCAGGTGAGCGTCACATCAGCATCCTTCACTGAGACTCAACTCTATTCCTAGGGCTGGGCGATTTTTTTCGATTAATTAGAGTTTAACGTTTTGCCTTGATTTTATTATTTTTTAAATCGTAAAATCGCGATTTTGAATAAAAATGTTAGCAAGTGCACAATTAGACATGTTGACAATACAGCAAAGAAAACTGCATTAGGAGAAGAAAACGATCCGACCTCATGATGGCGCCGGCACGCCTGATTAACCGCTCTCGTGTGACGCTCTATGAACACATCAATTCATAAGCGGCCGTTCATTCAGAAATCCGTTATTGCGTTATAAAAATGAGACGCAGGCAGTGAAATGGGGAAAAAAAGGCAAAGTTATTAAACACGAGTTGAGCTTTTTTTTTAACTTGACCGCTGTGTTTTTACAGTGCCGTTTATGGGTGAGACGCTGCAAAAGACGCGAGACACAAGTGCAACACCTAAACCATAAAAATAATGCAAAAACCTGTTTGATATTTATGTTTGCACGATGGTGACAGGCTGAAAGCTGCTGTTTCCTGTTTTTACAGCACATTTGCTGTTAGTAATAGCCTATTACTGGTGTTATTTATTGCTTTTAATTTTTGGCTAAGACATATTTAGCATTTTCTTATTTTCTATTATTTCTAAGTAGGATGTGTTCAAGATAAGTTTGTACAACATTTGCCTTCATATTTCAGGCATATTTCTGCAAAGATATTTAACAAAATATAATGTTGATCAGTTCATGTGTGCTGCACTGCAGTGGAACTTTTTTAACCAGATTAATGAAGAGAATGTTACTTAAATCATATTATAGATGCATTTTTAAGTTGACTGGTTCAACGGTAAAACAAAAAATAAAAAATTGAAATCGTGAATCGTTCTGAAAAAAATCAAAATTTTATTTTTTTGCCATATCGCCCAGCCCTACTTATTCCTGTCTCTATGAAGCCCCTCCTTCTGAAAAGCACAATGTGCTCTGATTGGTCGGCTGGAGCAGTGTGTTGTGATTGGTGTTTCAGCTAACTCAACCAGGCTCCGCCCCTTTATTCTGTGCATAAATTATTTAAATGAGGAATATCATGAAGAAACTCAAGATGGAGTTCAGAAACACTGATGTATTTTTTTCATGCTCAAACATCAACATCACACACTAAAGAACGTGTAAGTGGTCCTTTAAACTAGTCGCACCACCTGATCATGTGTTCTCTGCGCAGGTATCCTGTGCGTGGCGGATCAGTGTCACGGTCTGCGCGAGCTGGCGCTAAACTACCACCTGTTGAGCGACGAGCTGCTGCTGGCGCTGTCGTCCGAGCGGCACGTTCACCTGGAGCACCTGCGCATCGACGTGGTGAGCGAGAACCCGGGCCAGCAGTTCCACACCATCAAGAAGAGCAGCTGGGACGCCATGGTGCGCCACTCGCCCAAGTTCAACCTGGTCATGTACTTCTTCCTGTACGAGGACGAGTTCGGGCCCTTCTTCCGCGACGAGGTGCCCGTCACGCACCTGTACTTCGGCCGCTCGGTCAGTAAGGAGGTCCTGGGCCGCGTGGGGCTGACGTGCCCGCGGCTGGTGGAGCTGGTGGTGTGCGCCAACGGCCTGCGACCCCTGGACGAGGAGCTGATCCGCATCGCCGACCGCTGCAAGCAACTGTCGGCCATCGGCCTGGGCGAGTGCGAGGTTTCCTGCAGCGCCTTCGTGGAGTTCGTGAAGATGTGCGGCGGCCGGCTCTCGCAGCTGTCCATCATGGAGGAGGTTCTGATGCCGGACAACAAGTACGGGCTGGACGACATCCACTGGGAAGTGTCCAAACACCTGGGCCGCGTCTGGTTCCCCGACATGATGCCCACCTGGTAGACCGGAGCGACGGTTATGCCCCATGATTCCCCTCTCACAGACTGAAGATGCTTTTGTGGATTTTCTAGTAAGCCTGTGTTTGGATCCGGGATACTGTCGCTCATCATGTTTGTCTGTAAATGTACGTGTGGTTTTGACTCTCAGTGTCGGTTAATAGTGGATGGAGGCGGGACGAGTGACGTCGGAGCGATCTGTGATCTTCAAGCACCTTTCCCAGATGAAGTTTCAGTTCGCCGGTTCTGATCATGTGTTTTGCTTCTTCGATGACTTCAGAAGAGACACTGCTGACCGTTTAATGATGAAGACGTTTAATCTGAATCTAGTGTTCGACCTGCTCGTTTCATCAGGGTTTGATCAGTCCAGTTTTTCAGAAAGAAGTTTGACGTTTCCTGATTTTAGTGTTCTGCTGTCTGACGAGGATGAAGATGATGATGATGATGATGAGCTCTTGTGTAGTTTTCAGCGTCAGTCGGACGGATGTGATCGCGTCGCTCATCTGTTAGCGCAGCTTCATTAGTTCTCTAGCAATACTTACAGAAACACTTGAGCTGACGTGGACACAGATTCAGATCATTTCCTCCTGCACTTTATATAGAAATGTATTTTAGAAATGTACATATGAGATTATCGGTTGTCAATATTTCTCCTGATGATGATGAGGATTAATATTATATTATTTTCTTTGCATTAAATGAATAGTGATATAAGCTTGTCATGTTGTTCTTTCAGGCGTTTAATTGCTTTATTGTTTTTGTGTGTATGAATACATAGAACTTTATCCATAAAAGAGACAAACCAATGTGGTGTACATGTTTTTGTTGTTGTTTTGGAATAAATTTGTGAATGTAAAGAAGCGCTTCAGTTTGTGTTATTGGCAGTAAGGGTGATGATTTATTGACACATTTCACATTAGAGGTGTAAAAACGTGTTTAAATATTCTCATCTCATTTAAATATTTATATTTATAAGTCACTGAAGTCATTAAAAGAGTTCAATAAAAGCTCATTCAGTAATCAGGACTGTGATTGGTTCATTCACTGCAGAGCTCCACCTCTCTGGGCTGAGTGGGTGGAGTTATGTTAAGTGGTAATGTTGTGGGTGGGGTCAGACCATCTAGCTCCACCCATTTCAGACAGGGGGCACAAAATTAATATACACCATATCCAGCTCCACATGTAAACACAGTTCATGGTGATTCGTGACTATAAGTACATTCACGGTCTTCAAATTAATTAGGCATATGAAAGATAAATCATATTCTGAAATGGTGATAAAGTGGAAAAACATGTAATTTTGTGTCATTCCAGCGGAGAGGGAAGGTTCAGCGCTCGACTGTCCCAGTTGTGTCAGAATGAAGGAAGCTGGAGATCAGGTGGTTTGAAGCAGATATGATGACTGACGTCACAGTGATGATTTACAGCACATATTCAGATTCTTGTGCAAACTTACGTTAGGTTAGTGTTAAAAACTGCACATGGACGAGTTTACAAGCGCTGCGATCTGTGCTTCAGCAAACACTTCATTATTCTAACTGAACATTAAACGTTTCATTGCACCTTTATCATGTTTTTATGATTGTGCTTTTGACTGTACAGTGTTTTATTGACTCATGACTGTTCAGATTTAATGTTTTTATAAACAGAAATGACGTCACTGAGTATTTTATTAGACTTTCAGGTCCGTAACTCCAGTAATGTAATCAGATTACTTTTCAAGTAACTAGTAAAGGCATTACTTTTAAATTACAACAAAATATCTGAGTTACTTTTTCAAATAAGTAATGAAAAAATAAGCCAAAGAAGTACAGCAAAAATGACTTTAGTCAAACATCTCGTTTGTGTTTCATGTTTTTGTTTTTATTGCTGAAGTAAGAGTGTTGAACTTCTGATCAGGTGTGATGATGTCATGCGTCTGTGTGTCCACTGTGATGCTGGTTGAGGCTCAAGCATGTATTTATGCCCTCCAGTTCCCACAGAAACACCCCCCCTCCCCATGAACACTTCCTGTTTCTGCCTGTAGAGTCGCCATAGTAACTGAGAGCATGACTGTGGCTCCAGCTGAACTTCAGTGATCAGACGGTCAGATCAGACACACGCCTGATGAAGAAGCAGAAGCTCTGAAGATGATTTACAGCAGCGAACGCTTCATGAAACAAGCACAGATTATAAAGACAAACGTTTGTTTCTCTAGAATAAAATTAATGACAAATCATCCACAGTGAAACTGTTAGGATGAAGATCTCAAAGCAACAAAAACACAGTTTTGATTTCAACAAAGTTCTATTCTGCTGAGAAGCCCAAGATATGACGAATCTGAATTATGACATGAAATTATGACATACTGAGCCATAATTAAGAGATTAAAAGGTCAAAATTATGTCAAACTAAATCATAATTATGAGATTAAAATGTAAAAATTATGATAAAATTAAATCATAAGTTTGAACTTTTATGTAATAATTGACACGAATAGTCAAAAATATTAGATAAAGTCGAAATTATGTCATACTAAGACATAATTATGAGATTAAAAGATCAAAATTATGAAAAAATTAAGTCATAATTTTGAATTTTTATGTAATAATTGACATGAAAAGTCAAAATTACGAGATAGTCGAAATTATGTTATACTAAATCAAAATTAAGAAATAAAAAAACTGAATTTAACAAAAAACAAATTATGAGACAAAGTCGAAATTGCGACTTTCTATGTCATATGTCTGATTAAAAGGTTAAAACTTTAACAAAATTAAGTCATAATTCTGTAATTTTGACTTTTTATGTAGGCTAATAGACAAAAAGTACAAATTTTGAGATAATGTCTAAATTATGGCATACTAGGTCAAATGTTTAACATTATGTCATAATTATGACAAAAGCATGATTATTTTCTTTTATGTGGCAGAAATTGGCTTCCATTTGTGTTATGAGACTATATGAACGTGTGAAAGAATATTATAAGACGACAAAATAAATTGTCAGAGTGCAAAAGCAAGGGCTTCTTCGAGAGTGTTTTTATTCTGATAAGCAGGTAATATATACTGAATGAGATCTGTATTTTCATGAGCTATAGAATATTTCTGATCATGTGGCTCAGTCAGTGATGTCAGGATTTATCAACAACATAATGTTCAGCCTGCGATCCTGCTATTATTCTCAGAGACTGTCATTATATTGCCCTCCTGCAGCATTTATTCTGTAAGAAAATGCACGGATCCTTAGGAAAATCGCAGAAGCTCTTACGTCATCGGATGGTCAACCAGCATGCGGAGCGACGCGGACCTGCCATTGGCCGATTGACCAGAGAACGGCTTTTCTCTGGTCAGATTAGGAAACTCAGCGCTGTGGGCTCGAAGGCGCGCCCTTCTTCGGCCATCTTGGCTCAAACAGCGCGAAGAGCGTCAACGGAAACATCCGGGTCATCCAGCGCACTCCGGCGGCCATTGCGGCTCTTCATCCCGCAGCTTCATAACCTTGAGAGGGCGGAGCGTCTGCGAGCTGAACTGGAGTAGCAGCGGAGCGGGAGGAGAGACACCGAGCGACGGAGAGCTGCAGAAAACCGTTACACGGGCAGCGCTGCTTTACCTCACGCGCACCGAGCCGCTTTAACGGAGGATCAGGGCGTGTACCGGTGCGTCTAACGGACAATCATGAGCGCCGTTGGACGGGAACCGGAGCGGCAGCGGCTTTGAGCGCATTTTCATCGTAGGAATCGCTCGAGCCGTTTTTTTTTTCGCGGCCGCTCGCGTCACACTGACATTTATTATTTGAAGCGGCAGATTCCCGGAGCGTTGCGACCTGAATCCCGGAGCGTTGATTTTCCCTGACATCATCACCACCACCACCATCATCATCATCGTCGTCCGTCGTCCGGTGTGAACGGGCATCTTCGGTGGTCGTCGACGGGAATCCGGCGGATTTACAGCAGGATCCGGGGGTGAAAATCATCCGCCGCTCGGATTCTGACATTCGCGGAGCGTTTCTGAGGGAAATCTGATCTTTTTTTGAGGATCTGTCGGCGGGACTATGGCTGACGACGACGTGCTGTTTGAGGATGTGTACGAGCTCTGTGAGGTGATCGGAAAGTGAGTAATCGATTCTAATCAATCATTCGACTGCTGATCGGATCCGGTGTGAGGCGTTTTCCTCCGGATCTCTTTGTCTCGTGTGTTGACATTTTATTGCTCTCAGGTTCATCTGACCGTGTGTGTGTGTGTGTGTGTGTGTGTGAGACACTGATATTCATTGATCAGTAACTCTTCACACTCTGACTGTAATGTCAGTCTCATCAATGCTTGTCTTGTAAAGGTAAAATGTAATTTTTGTCTTTCCCATTGTGCAGATTTATTCTAATATTTAAATGACATCTTCATTGATTATTAGTCTGTCTGTAGTATAAATCTGGCTGTGAGATGATGGGCCTGTGTGTGTGTGTGTGTGTGTGTGTGTGTGATTGGTTGAACTTGAGATATTAAAGTTGGTTTGCAGATTTCAGGTCATTATTTCATTCAGACTTGTGTTGAATGAACATCCTCTGAGACTCCGTGTGGATCTTAAAATAAATAAAGGTCCCAAAAGGTTGTTTTTCCACAGTGATGTCATAAAGAACCATCTTCTGTTCCTCAAAGAACCTTTCAGCTCTTAAAAGAACCATTTTTTTCTTTGTGTGAAGAACATTTTAATAATCTAAAGACTGTAAAGAAAGACTGTAAAGATGCTTTAGAGTCTGTGGATGTTAAGGTTCTTCATGTCAGACGGTGTGTTCTTCAGTCGCTGTGGAGGAGAAGCTGTTGTCTCCTTCAGTTCAGGTGGATCTGGTCTGAATGAAGTTTTGAGTCAGTCTTCATAACGGTTTACCAGTGTAATTTACCATCGCTGCACTGCTCTATAACACTATTTACATCTTTCACTCTGGAGTAAATGTGTTTCTCACCTTGTTCTGTCCACAAACCAGTTATATTTCATAAACACACTGTTTTGAGGAATATTAAAGGGTTCGTTCACCTAAAAATGTAATTTCTGTTATTAATTACTCTCCTTCATGTCGTTCCACACCTGTAAGACCTTCAGAACACAAATTAAGATATATTTGATGAAATATATGACTCGTCCATAGACAGCAATATAATCAACACTGTCAAGGTCCAGAAAGGTACTAAAGACATCGTTAAAACAGTCATGTGACTGCAGATGTTAAACGTTAATGTTATGAAGAGACGAGAATACTTTTTGTGCACAAAAACAAAACAAAAATAACCACTTTATTCAACAATCTCTTCTCTTCTGTGTCGTTCTCATTCGTTGTTTACGTCCAGCGCTTCCAGGTTCGACTCATTATTGGCCGGCTCCTGCGTCAGCATCACACACATGTGTCGTGCTGATCACGTGATCAGCTTCGGCCAATACTGAGCTGGCGTTCGGACGTAAACACGGAAGCTTCACTGCGTCACCTGCGTGAGATAATGACAGAAGAGAAGAGATTGTTGAATAAAGTGGTTATTTTTGTTTTGTTTTTGCGCACAGAAAGTATTCTCGTCTCTTCATCACAATAAGGTTGATCCACTGCAGTCACATGACTGTTTTAACAATGTCTTTAGTTCCTTTCTGGACCTTGAAAGTGTTGATTATATTGCTGTCTGTGGACTAGTAAACGTGTGGGTTTTTTCAGATCTTTCAATGTCGTAATTAACATCCGATCGCAGCCGGAGATGATGGAAAAACATTCAGAGAGCATCAGCTCCAGTTTCTGCTCTGACAGCCGAAAGACCATCTGAATGCGGGAATCAGGAATAGGGAGAGAACATTGTGCTTAGTACGTTTTTCATTTTCAAACCAAACTGACAAAGTTGAAATCCCGTCTGGCTAGCACTCTTCCCGTAATGTTCAGTTGGCGATCTTTTGTGGCTGTTTGAATGCATTCGATCACATGAGCGTTTACACTACGAAAGCAGTCTGGATTTTGTCTGCCTCTGGAAATGGTTGAAAGTGGACAAAGTCCCCGTTTACACCTGTATTTAGTGTTACACACTCGTGATCCGGTCGACCAAAATGCATCTTAATACCAGCTGGAAACAGAGCCTAAGAGTTTCTGACATAATTTCCACCTCCATATTCATCTTTACTGTAAATGTTAAGGATTTATTCATCAGCATTTGTTGTGCTGCTTTTAATTCATTCTTATTATAAAGAGCTGAATTATGAATACTGAATTACAGTAATGAGAAGTAAAACTTCAGTTGGTGTAAATTACATTGTGTATTTATGAACAGATTCACTCATGTGAGTGTGGGCTGAATCATAATCATACAGTCTGAAATTTTCGTTCAAAACTCACTTTTAGATGACAGAGCTCATGATGATGATGATGATGTCACAGAGGTGTGTGTTCTGTATGGTCTTTCTGTGTGTGTTTCTGGTGTTCAGTGGTCTTCAGTGACGCTCGGCCTGCTGGGATTGTGTCACATGCAGATGAAACCACAGCAAACACACGGAGTTCAGCTGTAATGAACATACGGTCCAGATCTCGTCTCCCGGAGGTCACGAGGGCTCGCAGGACGTCCCACTGGGATGATCAGATGATGAACTAGTTAGTGCTGCTGTGGTTAAACTGGTTACTAGAGCTGACCACATGATCTGTGATGGAAACTGTGAGACGCTCAGTGTCCATCTCAGGGTCCATCAGCTGAACTTCAGATGGTCACCACAGACGGAGATCGATCGACAGCACGAGAACCGAGAGTCTTTTGTGATTGGTTACAGTGGCGTGTTGGTTGGTTCACGACGGACAGGACAGGACTGAACCTGGGTCAGCGTTCGGCCCATGATGCAGTGCAGGACTGAACAGACTTGATGATTGTTTAGGCCTGAATCGATCGATCTGCTGCTCTGAGCTGATCAGGATTAATGTTGCTGATCATGTGATCAATGAGCTCGCTTCACAGGAAGTGATGGACTCCTGGAGGTTTCCTGAAGCCTGATTGGTGCAGGTCGATCTCTGTTGGGTTACAGTGTTTTTACCACAGTAAAGGGCTGTTCTGAGGTGATTATTGCTTTTATAGAGCGGCAGCAACAGGCCACTGATACTCAACACTTTATTGACATTGATGGTTCATGAAGAATCTTGAACATCAGTGGAATCTTTCCATCGCAGAAAAAGCTTCTTTAGATGATTAAAATGTTCGTTACTCTAAGGGTGCGTTCACACTTGTCATGTTTGGTTCGATTAAAACGAACCCTGGTGCGATTGCTCGGATAGTGCGGTTCATTTGAACATATGTGAACGCTGCCATCCGAACCCTGGTGCGCACCAAACAAGCGGACCGAGACTGCTGAAAAGATGGGTCTCGGTCCGCTTCCAAACGAACTCTGGTGCGGTTCGAATGATATATGAACGCAACCCGGACCAAAGACATGTAACCAAACCAAAAACAGGAAGACGAGACCCTAAAAAGGACAGAATCCTCACGCATGTCGGTTTTTCTTGTCATAGTCGCGAGTTTGCCCATCACAGGCATCAGATGCGCGTCTCCACGCAGCAGATCATTTGTGTGTGTGACGGAGGGATTCCCGCCGGTGTTTTGACTACTTTACACATTTTATAAGCTCTTCACGAGTTCCCAGCTGGCCAAAATACCATCACATGCAGGCTACGCACCGCTACGCACACACAACGAGCGCATTTACCTCAGAAAACAGCATTGTTTTGGATGTTCGGTAAGTTCCGTCTGAAAATAGGCGATACATCATAAAATCCGACCAATCACGTTGTGAATGTATCCCTATGCCTTAAGGTTAGGTATCTTTTGGTTCGGTGATAAAATTGCCAATGTGAACGCTAACCGGACCAGGACTAAATGTTTTTTTTTTTTCTTCTTTGGTCCGGACCAAATGGACCAAACGAACCGAACTACAAGTGTGAACGCACCCTAAGAAAAAATGGTTCTTTTAAGAACTGATCACTTCTTCTTTAGGGAAGCAAAATGGTTCTTCAATGACATCACTGAGAAAAGACTCTTTTGGAGCATTTATTTTTGAGGGTGCACATTTCATGATATAGTAAATCTTTCCTGTGCCCAGTAATATTAGCTGTGAGATTTTCATCACAGCGTCTGTGTTTGTCTGATTGTAAGAGGACTCGGATCATCAGTCAGAACAGAGTCTGTTTTACAGTAAGTTTGTAGTAATTAAATCTCATGATATATGAGCCCTTTGACTAGTGTTTGATTTCACACACACTTCAGATCATAGAAGTGTTGTGTTCGATTGGTTCTGTGAAGTGCGGGTCAGTCTGTCTCAAATGGTTTCTTAACCATTTTTAATGTTTCTAACTTGCACTTTTAATATTTTTATTTTTTATTTGTGTCATCATGACCCACAGCAGATTTCGGAGACTCGTGTACATATAGAAAGCTTCTGCACATTCTTGTTCCTCAGATTTTGAACTCGAGTCCAAATGAAATGATCAAGATCCATTTTTAGTGTCAGTTTAGAATGGGATGGATTCAGACCTCATCTGTAATGTTTTTATGGGGTGTGCAGGTTTAAGTCTTCTCTTAATTTTGATTTTTTTGGAGTAAGAAAATGCAGTTGTTTAAATTCCCCTGACTTTAGGGTTGAAAGTCTCTGGAGCAGCAGATATGAATCCTCTGCGGCTGTGAAAATGGTGAATTTGAGATTGCAGTTACAAACCTATGGCCAGTAAATTTGGGGGGAAAGCTTACTTTATTGATGCATTTTGAGATGAACAGCATTACAAAAAGTAAAAATTAACAGTATTTAACGGTAATTATGATCATGATTGACATGCGACAGCAGTCGGTGAACTTCAGAGGAGATCTAACATGTGATACGAGTAAACTGTGTTCATAAATGATGTTGAGAGTATTCTCAATTGAAACAGAGTGAAAGCTTGCACCTGGAAAACATATATTCATTACATCACGACTTATCAAGCGGATTGTCTTGGACGAAGGGGGGCCTTAGAGTCATTTAGACCATTTAAATTTGAGTAATTGAATAAATACCCCTGTAGAGTCTCTTTAATGTGTGTGACAGATCATGAAGCGATCGTCTCTTCCTCTTTACTACTAGTTACAGCAGCAAATAAACATGAATGAACATCAGAAGATTCAGAACAACTTACTGAAATGAATCATGTCTCATATAATCCATCAATCAGTGACTCAATAAAACCATAACATCGTATTTAAGACATTCAGTGACCATAAACTCGATATTCAGCTAGAAAAATAACTCGGAGCGTTTTTGATAAATGTTTATATTTCAAGAAAACGAATTGGAGTAGAAGCATAATTGTGTAATTATAAAATTAGAATTATAACTTATAAAAACTTCCTTGTGTGTAATTTAAGTGTTTGTATACAAATCAGTTAATTTTAACCTTCAGTATATAGTAATAATGTAGTACCAACTGATTCCCTGTACAGTTTACAGCTTTAGTTGAGAGATATTTGAAGTCCTTGAGAAAGTTTGACATCTGATATACATCCAAAATAATCAAATCGAATCTATTTGAACCGGAAATGAATTGCAAGCTTGTGAATCAAAAGCTAGGCTAAATGAATCGTGGAATTTGTATTAATATCCTGCCCAGTGCTTCCCACGGGTTTGAAATATACTTGCGGGCGAAAAATCCCACGGCACAAAAATGGTCTACTACATGTGACAAGCAAATAATGTGTGATTTTTAACAGTATTTTTATTTATTGATATTAATTTTAATTAAATAACATATAACATTTAATTACATACTAATATTATGCATGATTATGCATTGAAAATTATGCAAAATTACAGCATTTAAATGGTTCTCCTTTTCCTATGTTCTCCTTGCTGTCATATAGTGTCTCTCTCAGTGAATGGGACACAGATTTTACTAGTAAAATTTATAAAATGAATAATATATGTGTCAAATAATGTTCTTAGTCTTTTCTTCCTGTGGGGGAGACTACAGTAATTTACTATGAATTAAATGGAAATCAAATTAAATACAATTTAATTGTGTAACCAAAATACCAATAATGCCCAAAAGAAAAAGAAAAAACTTAACGTGTGACTTTTAAATATGAACAAGCCCGAAATACACCAGGACTCTTATTTTGAAATGTCGGTACTATTGCAGGCTGATCTTTCAGATTCTTGGTCATCTAAAACGTTTTATATAAAGGCCATAAAGTAGACATTGTAATAATTCATCAACTTGAGTTCATTAGCAATCGCTTGGCATAAATCTGTGCTTTTCATTGATTGAGAATCACTTTGAAGCAGACTGAAGCGCTGCTGCGCGAGCTTGTAGAACGAGTAACAGCGCCCCCTTGTGACTTTGCAAAAAGCAAAAATGTGTCTCCAAATATACTTGGGCGGCGGTTAGTATACCTGGGTAGCCGCCCAAGTAAAGTCTATGTGTGACACAATAGTGTCATTATTCAGATCAGATCAGTTCAGTTCAATAACTGTTAATGTTGCAAAGTTCATCAATTATGAAACAGTCAAATCAGCTCTACAGAAGACAATTTTCAGACATGTTCATTATTATTCATCAAGAACTGAAAAATATGATCTTGTATCTCTTATATTTGTATAATTCTGTGAGTGTATTATTATAATTTCAGGAGACAGAAGGGCGAATCCCAGCTGTAGTTTGTGTTCACACTGGCTCAGTGTTTCAGTGCCGGATCAGCCGGTTCTGAGTCATGTGATGCAGACGATCACTGATAAAGGCAGCGTGTGATTGGCTGCGGCAGTTATCGCTGAGGCCTCTTATTAAAGATTCAACACGTGAAAGCTGATACTACACCTCTAAAACCCTCTTTGGCTCATCCATATTTCATTGTGTCAGATTGAGCGGCTCGTTATGATGGTTATAATGGACCATGTTGAAAAGGTGAAGATTCTGCAGTACCGTTTTTACCATGGTAAATCATTTACATGTGAGAGTGAAAGAAGCACTACAACATACAGGTGTGGACTGACACAAGGGTGAGGGGATGATGACAAGAGTTTGATTTTTTTTACTTTGTTACTCTTGTATTACGTTTGTGTGTGTGTATCATTGTCTGGAGTCTGTGGATTCTGCTGGATTGTGATGTAATGGCTCCTCAGCTCTGCGGTCAGTGGGTCATGTGACTTCAGATCTGAAAGTATTGTCCATAAATAAACCGCTGGAAGTTGAAACCAGTGCTCCAGTGTTGCCTGTGCTGAATTTCAGCATTTCATCTGCTGGGATGTTTTCCATGTTATTCCTAGAATCATTCCCTGCTCCGACACAAGCTGTAATTGTAGCTGCGGTCCTCTGCTGTAATTTGGTCTGTCTGCTTATTTTCCTGCGTGGCCGTGCGGTGGGTCCTGCACATGGATCCGCTGTTGAGATCCAGACGAGTTCTCAACTTCACTTTGAACTTGTGTTTTATTTGGTCCCCACAATCCCCACGGTTTTTCTCATGTGACCCATACTGGACTTCTCTTGAGCTTTACTGAGGTAGACCACCTTGATTTCACCATTCCTCAGCTCAGACGGATTCTGGGACGCCCTCATTTCTCTGGGAATCTGCTGATCGAGCGTTTCTCTCAGGTGTGTTTGTGCGTTTCATGTCTTTGTTCCAGATGTTTTGAGGTCAGACACACTCCTCCTGTGAAGATGTGTTGTTGCCGGCGTCTGAAGCATCACTGTAAGTGTTTCTGCTGATGTCTATAAAGGGCTTCAGCAGGTGCTTGATGGGACTTTCATACGGGACTGTGTTCTTGAGCAGTAAAGTGTCTCAGCTGTCCCGTCTCAACCTTTCCTGATGTCCACACATGGAAATTAGGGCTGTCTGATATATCGCGTGTGATTGTCACGCGCATTTCGTCAGTAAAGCCGGTTCCCTGATTACCGCTAAATCGCCATCAACTTTGTCATTTAATAGACAGTGCCGTAGATCACTGACAAGCCACGCAATATCGCGTTCATATCGCAGATGAATCACCAAAATGCGCGTGACAATCGCATGCGACTTATCGGTCAGCCCTAATGGAAACCAAATGAAACCTTACTTCATCCATCCATCCATCCATCCATCCATCCATCTATCCATGCATCCATCCATCTATCCGTCCATGCATCCATCCATCATCCATCCATGCATGCATCTATCCATCCATCCATCCATCCATCCATCCATCCATCCATCCATCCATCCATGCATCCATCCATCCATGCATCCATCCATCCATCCATCCATCCATCCATCCATCCAATCATCCATCCAATCATCCATCCATCCATCCATGCATCCATCCATCCATGCATCCATCCATCCATCCATCCATCCATCCATGCATCCATCCATCCAACCATGCAGGCATGCATCTATCCATGCATCCATCTATGCATCCATCCATCCATCCATCCATCCATCCATCCATCCATCCGTGCATCTATCCATCCATCCATGCATCTATCCATCCATCCATCCATCTATCCATGCATCCATCCATCTATCCGTCCATGCATCCATCCATCATCCATCCATGCATGCATCTATCCATCCATCCATCCATCCATCCATCCATCCATCCATCCAATCATCCATCCATCCATCCATCCATCCATCCATGCATCCATGCATCCATCCATCCATCCATCCATCCATGTGTAGGGAAAACACCCTAGGAAGTAAAATTAGCTCAAATGAAATATTTAGGGAATTATAAAGAGTTGTTTAGATTACGACCGAGCAACTGATTCGTCCAGCGTTCATTTGCTCGAGCCGTAATAAGCTCTTGTAACGGATATAAATATCCAACAATCGTGAAAACACTGATTAGAGCACGGTAACTTGATCACAGTTTAAGACATTAAATCATAAAGCACATAATACAAGACACTTTCCTTTTAAAATCTACAAGAGATTTTATTTATTCTAACACAAACTAATCTAACACAAAGGCACGCACACACACACACACACACATTCATACGCGTTGCAGTAAGAAGGAAATGGGAGAGAAAGAGTTTTGAAAGAGAGAGAGAGAGAGAGAGAGAGAGAGAGAGAGAGTATCTGATTAACCGAATTCCTATCAATGCATTTCAAGGACCAGAACGAACCATGAATCATTCATTTATGCACCAGTTCAGTTTTGGTCTGGAGGTACTTGCTTGCGTTGACTTAAAGGTGAATTTCCCTCGTCGTGCAGAGAGGGGTTTCCCAAGTCGATGATTGGTCCAGATCAGGTCCGTGTGGAACAATGAAGGAAGTCTCTTTGTCGCTGGAGTTGAAGCGGCAAAAGTCGTTGGTTGAACTTTG
>NC_090241.1:37545640-37578140 GCF_024489055.1 Chanodichthys erythropterus
CGTCCCGTGTGGGTTTGTTTTCTAGATTAGATGTGAGCGTTGTGACATAATGTTTCCCTCCATCATGTGCTGCTCAAATAGACTTTGTGTGTGTGTGTGTGTGTGTTATTGGCCTGTGTCTCTGTTCTTTCATTTGCAGACATGTGGTTGTGGCTTCCCCAGAATAACCCTCTGTGTGTGAGGTATATATATATATCAGGGCCCTATGATTTCTGTGATGCGGAAGCTGCGGGCGGAATCCAGTCATAAAAAAGGAATTTACGATATAAATCAGAATGTCTCAGAATTTGGCAGATTTTGGATGAATAAATGAGCCGTAGGGCTGCACACTTAATCAAGCGGTGATATGAACGAGTGTGTGTGGGTATTAAAGACTGCAGTGTGAATCTGAAGTCCGTCTCCGTTTTGATCCGCTACACAAACTCAAACTCGTCTCTTCAGCAGATACACACACAACACACCAACATTTCCAAGAGTTCAGTCTAACTTGAGGAAATTGTGACAAAAATACAGTGCTTCACACACACATAGATTTTACTTGGGCGGCCGTTATTATATGTGGGCAGCCCGCCCAAGTAAAATCTATGTGTGTGTGAAGCACTGTATTTTTGTCACAATTTCCTCAAGTTAGACTGAATATATTATTAATTTTATCTTCTTATACTTTTATATCCTTTCAAGATAATGAAACCATCCGCGATCGATAAACTAGTTGTTTCGTACCTGCTCGTTGTGTGCGTCAGAACTGCTTACTCCCGCTAACATTCCCACAAGCGCTGCATTTTGCAAAGTCACAAGGGGGCGCTATTACTCGTTCTACAAGCTCGCGCTTCAGTCTGCTTCAAAGTGATTCTCAATCAATGAAAAGCGCAGATTTATGCCAAGCGATTGCTAATGAACTCAAGTTAATGAATTATTACAATGTCTACTTTATGGCCTTTATATAAAACGTTTTAGACGATTGTAAGAATCTGAAGGATCAGCCTGCAATATGCTGCGTTCACGTCATGACGTTGAAATGACAACACGTGACGTTATATTCGGAGCTGTTTACGTCCTCGGACTGGTAATTATGCGTTTCCATGGCACCACTATCAACGCGTAAATGAATCTACAGCGGTCAGGTGGTACAGCAGCCACGTGGTACATGTGGGAGCTTTCAGAAAACTCCCAGCTTACAAGCTGTAATTACGAGCTCTACGAGGATGTGAACGCTTTTTACAAGCTAGAATCTCATAACTACAGGAATTACGAGGCCGCATGAACGCACCTATAGTACAGACATTTCAAAATAAGAGTCCTGGTGTATTTCGGGCTTGTTCATATTTAAAAGTCACACGTTAAGTTTTTTCTTTTTCTTTTGGGCATTATTGGTATTTTGGTTACACTTAATTGGTTAACTTGGTTACATCTAATTCATAGTAAATTACTGTAGTCTCCCCCACAGGAAGAAAAGACTAAGAACATTATTTGACACATATATTATTCATTTTATAAATTTTACTAGTAAAATCTGTGTCCCATTCACTGAGAGAGACACTATATGACAGCAAGGAGAACATAGGAAATGGAGAACCATTTAAATGCTGTAATTTTGCATAATTTACAATGCATAATAATGCATAATATTAGTATGTAATTAAATGTAATATGTTATTTAATTAATATCAATCAATAAAAATACTGTTAAAAATCACACATTATTTGTTTGTCACATGTAGTAGACCATTTTTGTGACGTGGGTAATAGGAGGATTTTTCGCCCGCAAGTATATTTCAAACCTGTGGGAAGCACTGAAATATAATTTTATATTTAATTTTTTAAACCGTAAACCTCTGTTGTGCAGCACTTTGTTTGCCAAAAAATACAAGTAATTGTTCATTTCTTATGATTACATTTTATAAGTTTTATGCGTTCATTTGATTACCCCTATTTTTGATAGTAAATTTGTATTCAATCCTAAAACACAGAATGTCTGAAAAAATGGGAGTGTGGTGTGTGTTGAGTCTGTGGTGTTTGTGTTCATGGACATGTTTTGATCGTACATAAATGAGCCCGAGCCAAGAACTGAGGAAACGAAGGGCTTTGATACACGTGATGAACTGAACAGAAACAGGCGTGGAACTCATTAACAACGAACTAGGAACTCAAGTGGGCAAAACAGGAACAGAACAGTGAAAACTAAACCAAAACTGACCGTTTATATCCTGTCAATCAAAAGGGGGCGGAACTGCAAGTCATAATGAGTGTGAAGAAAATCTCTCTTGTGTTGAATTTAGGGCTGTATTGCTTTAAAAAATAGCGAGGTTAAAGCAGCTCTATTTGACCATATGAATCACCCGTAGTTCAGGTCAGGGTTGCCAGATCCGCACAGCTTGAGAACAATATGTCACTTAACATTGCATTTACCTCAGGAAAGTTATCCAGTGTTCAGTTCGTTAGTGAGCTATAAAAACACTAGAGCTGATTTACTGTTAATTATATATGCATGAATGTTTGATTAAATTTGTCATGAAAACTACCTTATCTGCAACTGAGTTAAACATTTCTGTTTTTATATGAGTGTTATTATTATATCTGAAAATAAATAGTAGTTGAATATAATAGTTTGGACTCCGTTGAACATTTTAATAATAATCATAAATGTTTCTTGAGCAGCAAATCATCATATCAGAATGATTACTGAAGGATCATGTGACACTGAAGACTGGAGTAATGATGCTGAAAATTCAGCTTTGATCACAGGAATAAATTACACTTTACTATATATTCACATAGAAAACAGCTGATTTAAATTATAAAAATATTTCACATTTTTACCTTATTTTTGATCAAATAAAGGCAGCCTCGGTGAGCAGAAGAGACTCTTTCAGAAACATCTGAATTATTCCAAACATTTGACCACCTGTGTACTACTCGACGAGTAATGCAAGTAAAGGTTGTTTGTAATGCTGTTTAGTGCTTAAACCTGCACAGAACTGATTTTATTTTCTTAACTGCTGCTGACGGTGTGTGTGTGTGTGTGTGTGTGTGTGTGTGTGTGTGTTTCAGGGGTCCGTTCAGTGTGGTGCGCAGATGCATCAACAGAGACACAGGACAGCAGTTCGCTGTGAAGATCGTAGATGTGGCCAGTTTCACCTCCAGCCCTGGCCTCAGTACAGAGGGTAAGAACACACACACACACACAGACACACACACACACACACACAGACACACACACACACAGACACACACACACACACACACACACACACACACACACACACACACAGACACACACACACAGACACACACACACAGACAGACACACACACACACACACACACACACAGACACACACACACAGACAGACACACACACACACACACACACACACACACACAGACACACACACACACACAGACACACACACACACACACACACACACACACAGACACACACAGACACACACACACACACACAGACACACACACACAGACACACACACACACACACACACACACACACACACACACACACAGACACACACACAGACACACACACACAGACACACACACACACAGACACACACACACAGACACACACACACAGACACACACACACAGACACACACACACACACAGACACACACACACAGACAGACACACACACACACACACACACACACACACAGACACACAGACACACACACACAGACACACACAGACACACACACACAGACACACACACACACACACACACAGACACACACACACAGACACACACACACACACACACACAGACACACACACACAGACACACACACACACACACACACACACACACACACACACACACACACACACACACACACACACACACACACACACACACACACACACACACACAGTACTTCACCCTAATTGGCATTATTGATCAGTATGGAGGCTAATAGACGAGTGTAGGAGCATGTGACTGGCGGCTGTCTGGTTTCAGTGGGAATTCTGCGGCCTGGTCATGGATCCCTGAGTCATGCCAAAAGGATTGTGGGTGATGTGTGTGAAAAGGGTTTTGGTGGCGCTGTGCTTTGGCTTCATCAGTGAGCCATCTGTGAGCAAACAGAGAAAAAAGTTCAGAGCGCTCGAGAGAATATTTGTAAAAATACAAACGCCCACTTCCTGCGGCTGAAGCCCTCGGTCACGGCCGGGACATGAATGAACGTGAGTGATGAATGTGGCCGACAAATGTGACCTCCGGATGGCGCAGTCTTCCAAAAGACACCCAGCCAATGATTCTGCTTGCCCTCAGTCACATGACCGAGCCGTTCCTGATATAACGGTACTAATTTGTGTGTTCAGACTGTCAGCTTCACTGTAATAAACAGGAAAATAACAGAATAAATGATGCAAACTTCATCAAATATGAGACAAAATCAGATTCTGCTGTAAAGAAACTCTACAGAGACAATAGAGTCATTATTCAGATCAATTCAGTTTATTACTTGTTCTCCAATAGTGTCAGTGCAGTCTTTCCTACTAGAATAATAATGAATTAAAGCAACATCACAGTCACAGTTTTTCTGAACGGCTTATTCCTGCTGCTGATTTATGATGTTTCCTGTGAACTGAAGCTCCTGTAGAGGCTGAAGACTCGTCTGATGTTCAGAGACTTCGTGCCGCTCTTCATCTTCTTCACACACACACACACACACACACACGTTTGTTTTTGTGAAATGTGGGGACATTCCATAGACATAATGGTTTTTATACTGTACAAACCGTATTTACTATCCCCCTACACTACCCCTAACCCTAAACCTAACCATCACAGGAAACTGTGCACACTTTTACTTTCTCACAAAAACTCATTCTGTGTGATTTAAGCCTTTTGAAAAGTGGGGACATGCTGAATGTCCTCATATTTCACCTTTTTTTGTAATACCCATGTCATACCCATGTCATTATACACATTTATGTCCTGATATTTCACAAAAACAAGTACACACACACACACACACACTCTCACACTCTCTCTCACACACACACACACACACACACACACACACACACACACACACACACACACAGAGCAGGCTCATTCATGGTGTGTGCTCCAGGGCTCCCTCTGCTGGCAGTTCATGTGATCTCAGTGACGTCAGGCTCATGATGTCACATGTTCTGCTGTGCATGTTTGTAACTTGTCATTAATGCGTCTGATCTTCAGCTTCATAAGGATGAGTCGGTGATCTTCTTCTCTCTGTTCCTCATCAGATCTGAAGCGAGAGGCGAGTATCTGTCACATGCTCAAACATCCTCACATCGTGGAGCTGCTGGAGACCTACAGCTCAGACGGCATGCTCTACATGGTCTTTGAGTTGTACGTGTGAGCTTTTAATCTTATAAACACAATATTATAGCGATGCTATTCAATGAAACTGAAGAACAGTTTATTTATGAAATAATCATGTGCTGATTCCTATTTTTATTCAATCCAGTGAATGTTATTTTATTTCATTTGATTATTTTCTCTTTTATTCTGGATGTTGATGGACTTAAATCAGAAGATCAGATGATTTATATTAAATAAATGAATCAGTCTGACATCAGTGTACAAACACACTATGAGACGCTTGTTTAAAACTAAAGACTCAAAACAGTCAAACTCATGTTAGAAAACTCTACATTCAGACGTTTACACTTCAGGGCTCGACGCTAAGGATTTTTTCTACGGGCCCCGTCGGGTCAGTGGTTCAAATTTTCACTTGCCCCAAAACAAAAAATTAATAAAGTAACAGAAAAGAAAATGGACCTATAAAATAAGCCAAGTTATTGATTTCATTGTTTTTGATACATGTAACCTTAATAAATAAGGTTACGACACCAAAAGCTACTAGATTAACTCACTTAAATTTTAAGTATTGTTATATAAATAAACAGCAAGTAATAAAATAGTAATAAATAATCAAATTATGAGTACTAGCTCAAATTAATACAACAGAACAAACATATAAATGAAATAAACAATGTAGGCTTAAACGGGAGATTTTCAGGTACAGAAATTGTAATATCTATAATTATATAACTACAGATATATAAAATAACTATATAACTATAAATTAATCTTTATTAATCAGTCAAGAGCAAATTGAAAATATAAAATGTTAAATACTGTTGTTTGAAATTATTTAAAAAAATAAAAAGACACTTTAAACCTGAAATTAAACCCGCCAGTAGGTGGCAGTGAATCACTGTTAATGAGCGAGTCATTGAGATTCAACCGATTCATTTAAACGGCTGATTCGGTCGTGAAGTGATGCTCAGAGATGCAAAACAATGCTGTGGACTTTGTTTGGAACTATTTTTGTTGGTGAAATAGAGCGAAACAGGCGATTTGGTGTCTAAAATGTAAGTCACTTGATATTAAGTTCTTGTTCATTAAACTGTACTCTGTATAAAATCAATATCACGTTTGTAATTGATTTTATTTGGAGAAAAACGGCACTGTGTAGTATTGTTTAACTATATAAAATTATATAAATATAAAAGATATACTGGGGCATTTTTGCCCCTTATCTTGAATTCTGGATCATTCTAAAGGCATTTTAATAGACTAAATCACGCAGCGTACTCTAAATATGCACACGCACTAGCCTAACCTACTAGACTACGTCACATAGTGTATGCGTGAACTCAATGTGTGTGTTTTTGTTTGGTTTTTTTAAAGTGAAGTACATACTCGATAATTTCAGATTGTTAAATCAACAATTACGATATCATAGACGATATATATCGCACCCGACAGCGTTGGCCCGATCGGGCATGTGACGGTTCCGTCTGCTGTCCCGAGCGTCGTTCACACGGGCCCCGGGCCGTCGGGCAGTCCTTACTGTCGAGCCCTGCACTGTTGAATTATATATTATTTTGACCAGTTGTGATGTTAGGGAACTGTAAAGTTCTTCACTTTGATTTGTGTCTAACAAAAACCCACAAGTTTTTCCTCATGTTGACTCATTTAGCATGTGTATTTTGACATTCCTCCATGTTTCTGCATCACTGTCACGTGTAAATACATTTTAAAGTGTGTAGAAACGTGTCACACGTGTGTAACGGTGATGTGTCTGTGTGCAGTATGGATGGAGCGGATCTGTGTTTTGAGATCGTGAAGAGGGCCGATGCCGGGTTCGTCTACAGTGAGGCGGTTTCCAGGTGAGAGTCACTTCCTGTTCATGTCATACAAAATCGACCCTCCACTGCTGAACATCTGTGCTCAATCTGTGTGTGTGTGTGTGTGTGTGTGTTCTCAGTCACTACATGCGACAGATACTTGAAGCCCTGCGCTATTGCCATGACAACAACGTCATACACAGAGACGTCAAGGTAAGACTCGTCACATGTTCCTCTTCATCATCTTCACCCATAAAACACGCATGACTTTTGTTTTGAGAACACTTAGAGGTTATCTATAAGAGAAACAGATGAGAAGTGAATGGACATGCCGAATAAGGCTTTAATGCTTTTATTCTCCTGTCTGAAATATTCTTTATATTATTGTTTATATTTACAGTAAAGCATTTTGCAGACACCTTTTATCCAAAAGGTCTTGCGTTGAAATCACGGTGTGCGTGTTATTAGTTCATGCTTTCACTGGGAATCAAACCCATGACCTTACAGTCTGAGCTACAGGAACGCAGAAGAAGTAGAGAAGTCAGTCGTGTGTAAGATGATCTTCAACAGCTTGTGTCCAGCAATAACTGGTCAGAGAGTGTCTGAACCATCAGGACGCGTCCCGTCCATCTGTGATTAAAGTGGGATTATTGTCAGATAGGCGCTTCAGCTGATCAGCTGTGTGTGAAGTTCATGAGATCACAGACTGTGTGTGTGTGAGAGCAAACCATCGCTGGCCAGTGATTGCATTAAGAACAGCTCTGTTTTCAGTGCAGTGACTCTGTTCCTCCAGTAGGGGGCGTCCTTCATCATGTGTAAGTCAGTGTTCATCACTGCAGCTGATGCTGCTTGAAATAGATGATATCTTGAAATAATTTTGAGTTTTTAACAACATTGACTGTCTACAGTTGTGTCTGATTTCTTGTCTGATGGAGGGCTAAATCTAAACCCAGATGTTTGTGTCTCTTGCGGTTGTGATGTCCAGCCATATATCCCACACATGCTCACAGAAGTGAACTTTCCCATGCAAAGATTTCAAGCTAGTCATTGTTTCCCATGAGTCTTTTCCGTTCACAGCCCAGTTTGGCTGATATGAGAGACTCGTCATCACGCGTGGCGCTGCTGGGTCAGTTTGACAGGACAGCGGTCCGTGGACAGGGATCTCCGTCGGTAGGTTTGGTGCGGAGGGTCGTAATGAGTCCCAGACTGCCTCGTGATGTGGCCAGCACTGCCGCCGTAGAGGCATGGGACAAGGATGCCCTCCGAAACTCTGTGGTCGAGCTGTTGGTGCTGGCGGGTTCGTGGTGCAAATGGAAGAACTGTGATAACGCCTGTATGGTGGCCTTCCGCACTGATCCCGAGAGCATGAAGTACATGACGGGATCCAAGCAGCTGTTGAGGGCGGAAAGCAGCAGCATGGCCTCGTTGGTGCGGTCCATGAGCCGCTGCGTCTCGCAGCTGACGTCTCTGAGCTGCGACGCCACGTAGACGCCCCTGAAGGCGTGATACGGCACGAAGCAGATGGTGAACAGAAGCGGCACCACGAAGGACTTCTTGGCGGTGCGGGCGTAGCGCGAGGCGTTGGGCAGGTCCGGTTTGTCCTGCGAGGCTTGCAGCAGCCGCCGGGCGATCCGTCCGTACGACACCAGCAGCACCACGAACACCAGCCAGAACACGGCCACCATGACCAGGTTGAAGTAGGCTTTCCCGCGGGCGTGTTTCCTCTGCTTGTAATGGAAACATTTCCCGTCCTCCTCGTTGCCCTCGGCCAGAGCGATCATGGGCACCACCATCACCAGAGAGCAGCTCCACAGCAGGCCGCAGGTCACCAGACTCCAGCGGCTCCCCCGCAGCCAGCGCAGCCCGCAGCCTCTCTGAGAGCCCCGCACGCCGATGATCTTCAGGTAGCGGTCCAGACTGATGAGGCCCAGCAGGGTGATGCTCACGTACATGTTCATGTAGAACAGGTTGCCCACCACCTTGCACATGCGCGGCCCCAGCGACCACACGTTCCCTCGAGAGTGGTACAGCACCCGGAAGGGAAGACAGGAAACCAGCACCAGATCCGCCACGGCCACGTTGATGAGGAAGACGCGCACGGAGTTTCTGCGTGAGTGCAGGAAGAGGAAGACCCACAAAGCCAGCAGGTTTCCTGCCAGGCCGAACAGGAAGATGAGCGAGTAGAGCACCGCCAGCGGAAGCCGTAAGCTCTCGTCTTCCAGAGGACAGGAGCGGTTGGGCATCTGCGTGGCGGCGGTGTGATTGGTGAAGTGGTTGGTCGGCCAGACGGTGTTGCTCATTGTGTGACAGGATGTTTTTGTTTTTATCCTCTTGTTAGCGATTAGGCTGAAGTTCGCTGAAGTCTTTCCGCTCGAGTCTTCAGCTCTGGAGAGAGAAACGGAGAAACAGACGCATTTTAATTGACTGTACTGAACAACAGGGGAAAATTCTGACTCGACCCAATGAAAATGAAAGGAGAGAACGCTCTGGCTCATCCAAACGCCAGTGTGAGAAGCGTAAATTATGGTCAGGCGTACGTCCCAGAAACACACTCTGGTTGGTGGTTGAAACGCCTCGTCCAGCAGCTGTCCCGGAGCACCTCGCCTCCTCTCAATTTTCCATTCCTTTTCTCTGGATCATTTTAACTTTGTTAAATTATTTAAAGAAAGCAGGAATAGCTTGGCAGCTCTTTTCTGGATGAGTGTGTGTTGAACGGGAGACCGTAATAAAACTGAAGGATTGGCTCCTCTTGCATCTTTCATGAATGTGTGTTTTGGGTCTGGAGGAGGTTCATGGCTCATTCTACAGCTGCACTGGGACTGTCATTCGCTCTGAGCTGCTCTCTGCTTTCTCTACCTCCGTCTTGCACATTGTACAGAACTAAAATTACATATACTGTGTTAGGGTTATATTTACAGTACTGCTCAAAAGTTTGGGATCGGTAAGATTTGTAATCTTAGTTTCGTCTGCTCACCAAGGCTGCGTTTATTTAATTAAAAATACAGTAAAAACAGTAATGTTGTGAAGTATTATTCCACTGTAAATCAGCTGTTTTCTATGTGAATATATATTAAAGTGTAATTTATTCCTGTGATCAAAGCTGAATTTTCAGCATCATTACTCCAGTCTTCAGTGTCACATGATCCTTCAGAAATCATTCTGATATGATGATTTGAAGTTCAAGAAACATTTATGATTATTATCAATGTTGAAAACGGATGTATACTTTTTTTTTCAGGATTCCTTGATGAATAGAAAGTTGAAAAGAACATCATTCATCTTAACAACGCAAAGTTTTTGTAACATTATACACTACCGTTCAAAAGTTTGGGTCAGTAAGAATTTTTTTTTTTTATTCAGCAAGGATGCATTAAATCAATCAAAAGTGACAGTAAAGACATTTATGATGTTACAAAAGATTCTATTTCAAATAAATGCTGTTCTTTTGAACTTTCTATTCATCAAAGAATCCTGAAAAAAGAAATATATTGTGCACAATAACTGTTTCTGACACTGAAGACTGGAATAATGATGCTGAAAATTCAGCTTTGATCACAGGATTAAATTACATTTTAAAATAGAAAACAGATATTTCAGATTGTAATAATATTTCACAGTATTCCTGTTTTTACTGTATTTTTAATTAAATAAATGCAGCCTTCTTTTAAAAACATTACAAATCTTACCAAACTTCTGAGCGGTAGTGTGTGTATATACATATATATTCAGTTGCATGAAAGAGTTTGTGAACCACTTGCAGAATCTGGGAAAAAGTGAATAATTTTAACAAAATAAGACATCATACAAATTTCATGTTATTTTTTTATTTAGTACTGTCCTAAAATTGTTCTGAGCAGTTAAACTGAGCTCTGTTCTTCAGAAAAATCCTCCAGCTCCTGCAGATTCTTCAGTGCATGAGTTATTTTAATAAATTCTTCTTGTAGACTATATATAAACATCCTGTATGTAAAATGTCTTACTCAGGACAGTACTAAATAAAAATAACATGCATTTTGTATGATCTCTCTTATTTTGTTAAAGTTATTCAAATTTTCACAAAATGATTTCACATTCACAAGTTCACATACTTTTTATGCAACTGTGTGTACACACACACACACACACACACACACACACACACACACACACACACACACACACACACACACACACACACACACACACACACACACACACACACACACACACACACACACACACACACACACACACACACACTAATCACTCTAATCTTATAATTCTCACACTCTCTATCTAGCATGTACTTTTTTCCATTTTCTGTGCACTTCTGCTCTAGCGCTGTGGTATTCTGGTTTTTATGAAAGCGTTTCTCCTGTGAAGCTCTTCTGCCCGTGTGATTGTAATTTCACTCTGCTCTGAATGAAGCTGTCTGCTAAATGAACGTTTTCCCTTAAGTTTGTTTATAATTATTTATTATCTGAGCTGTAAATAGTAAAATAAAAAAGTTTATTTAACAAAGTTAGATTAAATCATGATTCAATTAACAGACATTTCAGAAATGATTTCATGATGCTTCACACACACACATGATCATGAGGACGCTGTGTGCTTATTGCATGCTAAAATAGTCATTTCATACATTTAGCATAATTTTAGTTAACATTTTTCTATAGAAAGATTTTTAATGTTTTTTTTTTTTTTTTAAATTGATACTCTGCCCATTTTAGCAGTGACCTGCATATGTTCTGACTGTAGTATGAAGTACATTCATGTATGCATGCACATATTTTTCTCTGTCTGTCATTATTAGCGGCATGTGTGATATAACACACACACACAGAGTTTGATCTCAGACACACACCGATGAATTTGTGAATTCTACTCACAGTTTAGCATGTTAATTCCTTCAGTTGCACAAACCGCTGCAGCTGCACATTCATCCATTCAGAAGGAACACAAAGGTTTCAGTCTTTCTGTCAGATCCTCTTTCATTCCTCCATGAGTGTCTGATGTCTTTCTGCTTCCCTTCCAAACGCTCAGAACGTCTGCAGTCGCTGCGTGTGCTGACGCTTGCGCTCTCTTTCTCTCTCTCTCTCTCTCTCTCTCTCTCTCTCTCTCTCTCTCTCTCTCTCTCTCTCTCTTTCTCTCTCTCTCTCTCTCTTTCTCAATTCAGTTCAAGTGTGCTTTATTGGCATGACAGAAACTATACATTTGTATTGCCAAAGCAATTGCAGCTGGACTGCTTACAAATAATGCATATATGTATTAACAGAAAAAAAGAATAATAATAATAATAGTAATATTTCTCTCTCTCAGTGTTTGACTCTTGAGAACACAGATGTTGAAGCTCAATCCTTTGACCCTCATCACAGCTTCACATTCATGCCACATGTCTGTATGTTTTCTCCCATGGTTCGTGTTTTTTGTTGAAAGGCTACATATTTCATATGAAGGCTTTGTTCCATGTGTTTCTTCTCATCTCATGTGAAAGTGAATTCAGAGGTGATGTGAACATGTGGCTTTATGTAGGACGTGTTCAGTAGTTTCATAGTAGTTTTGTGTGTGTGTGTGTGTGTGTGTGACATATCAGGACACAAATTTGTGGGCATTGCCTCATGTCCCACTTTTCAAAAGGCTTATAAATCACACAATGAGTTTTTGTGAGAAAGTAAAAATGTGCACAGTTTCCTGTGATGGGTTAGGGTTAGGGGTAGTGTAGGGGGAGAGAATACGGTTTGTACAGTATAAAAACCATTACGCCTATGGGATGTCCCCACAATTCACAAAAACAAACCTGTGTGTGTGTGTCCAGCCTCACTGTGTGCTGCTGGCCTCTAAGGAGAACTCGGCTCCTGTCAAACTGGGCGGCTTCGGTGTGGCGATTCAGCTGGGCGAGTCCGGTCTTGTGGCTGGAGGTACGTGTGCATTTGCACCTCAGAAGAAACAATCATGTTTACAGGAAGTTCAGACGATCAACCCTTTGCTCTGATTTCTTCTGAACCCCCTGGGCCTCTGTGTCTTTGTTCCTCGTGTCTCTCTCCTGTAGGTCGGGTAGGGACCCCTCACTTCATGGCTCCTGAAGTAGTCAAGCGGGAGCCGTACGGGAAGCCGGTGGACGTTTGGGGTTGCGGCGTCATTCTCTTCATCCTGCTGAGCGGCTGTTTGCCTTTTTATGGCACCAAGGAGCGTCTGTTCGAAGCCATTGTGAAAGGGAAGTACAAGGTACTTTTGCAGAAGCACCTCAAGAACACTAAAGACACGTCAGACGTCATGTTTCATGTCAGATCAGGTCGTTCCACTTCTGTTTTGGTGATAAATCTGATGCTAACTCTAACACAGCATTACATGTGTCAATCCCAGAATGCATTGTGAGGATTCTCAAATCTGAGATTGAGAGAAAAGGGCAGTACTGTTTAGTTTCATGCAAAAAAAAATGTATGTAGGGTCGGGCGATTAAAATGATAACAAAAATTATTGCCATATAATTGTTCTTGATAAAATGATATCAAGTGTTTGATAACTTGCCATAGAATCCATAAAGTTACATTCTAACCATGTTTATCTGTGGTTTTCATGATCTAAATGTGTGCTACTATGGATGACCAATGGTTAATTTTAGTAAAACTCAGTCAGTCAGAATATTTACATTTTACCATATAAAAATGAGGTTGTTAACGCTGCTTTTTTTAATGAACATAAATTTATATCTACATCCCAACTCGAGTTACTGTCAAATGTGCATTTCTAAGAGACAAAACATGTAATATTTGAAACCATATCACCCGTTAGCACATGCAGAAAGTAAGAAACTGAATGACTAATGACTGAAAAAGTGTAAAGAACTCAAAAACGTGAAGCGTTCTGACAATAAAGAGTGGTTTAAAACCACAATTAACATTCTGCTTTCTACAACTTTCACTTAGGAGCAAAAATCTGCCTTTAAACTCAAAAGCAGAAAAATCAACTGAATTTAAAGGGAAAACCAGATTATTTCTCTGACCTCATTTGCAGATATATGCTCTTGTTTTAAGCATAAACGTTTGATACATTTCTCAGTAAACAAGACTTAATATCTTCAGTCATTTTGCTATCTTGATTTAAGAGTGTTTAGATATTTGTGCTGGAAAACGACAGAAACGCTGAGGAACGACTCTAACAAACGGCCGCTGGATGAAGCTGCTGTGTAGCTCAGTGTGTGTTTGTTTGTCAGATGAACCCTCGGCAGTGGAGTCAGATCTCTGAGAGCGCTAAAGACCTGGTGCGGCGCATGCTGATGCTGGACCCGGCCGAGAGAATCACCGTCTATGAAGCGCTCAATCACCCCTGGCTCAAGGTTACAGACACACACACGCTCACTTCCTCTGCTATTGTCCTTAAAACTAACCAGTTATCATTTCTTCTCCTACATGAGCACACATCACTTCCTGTTTCTGTAATTCGAGCGCTGTTTTGGGTTCAGTTTGTCTCATGTTGTGCGTGTTGTGCAGGAGAGAGATCGCTACTCTTACAAGATTCACCTGCCCGAGACGGTGGAGCAGCTGAGGAAGTTCAACGCTCGGAGGAAACTGAAGGTATTTACTGTAATCATGTCGTAAAACACACCGCAGACATTCACCATGTTCCTCAACACCTGCCCAGCCCATTCACAAACATTTACTGTTAGATATCAGTCAAACACTGTGGTGTCTTTCCAGTAATAATCCTTAAATTGAGTCGTTTTCCAGTCAAGTCATCTTTATTCATTTTATTTAGGTTTAAAAATCACGGGACTACATAATAAGAAACAAGATGTTTCAGTGTTAATCTAAACACCATCTTCAGTTGTAAAAACACAGGAAGTAACTCTAACAAATATACAGACAAGTCACACATTCAGAAGTCACATGACTACCAAGTTGTCCACATAGTATACTGATGGTGTCTTACAAAAGTCATGAACCTACATAGACATTTATACAATACAGAATGTTTTAAAGGGGTCATGAACTGCGTTGTTTATTGTTTTATAATGTTTCCTGGCGTGCACTTATAATGTTAGTATGATTTTTACATCAAAAATTGTCGTCATTTAGAAATAAAAGCCATTTTTCCTTCCCTGATTTGAGCGCTCTGTTTTAAGGGGCGTGTCTCTGTGAGACTTCAGTGTAAACGCCCACTGCTGTGATTGGCTGACATATTTGCCTATGAAATAGCTCAGTATTACTCTCTCTTTTACCACGTTTACCACAGCTCTCAAGGTTAACTAATCATGAAAAGTGTTGATTATTTAGATCTGTGGCATTATATTGAGATCACGGCATGAAATGTTGCAGTGATGAACGTTGTAGTCGATCACAGACGTGTTGTTGAGCTCATGAAAGCAGTGATCTCATCATTGAAACTCAATAACGAATGCTTTCATCATAACTAACAGTGCAAACGTGATGTAAATAAGAGATTCGTTGAATAAAACGGGAGTTTTGGCGCGAGTCCAGAACTCAGTCACTGATAAACTCTGTTTGATTGACAGCTCCAGCGACTGTAAAGGGAGCGTTCTTTGATCGCTTACTTTATATTATTTAATCACTGTTAAATAACAGATTATTTTCATCCTACTGAGAGAAACCAGGTGAAGTTGAGCGTTTAGTCGCTGGTTTGATTTACTGACACACAGACAAAGATCATGTGACTGTACATGAATCATTAATATCAGATCAGGCATTAGAATGAACACAGTTACTGACATGTTGTTGCATTACTGTCGAGTTCATATCGTAAAAGTCTGAAATGCGATTGATTTATCAAAGAATCCACAGTGAAATGAACCGAATACAAATAAATAAAGCTCAACTGAGACATTCACATTGCTGAAAATAAATAACCAAACAATATCATTGCACTGCTGCAGCCATGATACGGCAGCAAAGTTCCTTGATTATTACGCCTGAATGAGAGTATAGTTCCTAGCCATATCAGCCTAGAAAATCACAACTTTTTATTTTCTGTCGGTCTTAGTACACGATTTAACTACAGAAGAGTCAAGTTTTAAATAGGAAAAATATCAAAACTCTTTGGTCATTTTTAAGTGCGATGCTAACTATCTAATCAGATTCAATGAACTATGCTAAGCTATGCTAAAAGTGGTACCGCCAGAACTGGAGATCGGCTGAATGGATTCGAAAACGGTAAAACTCAACTGTTTAACTCTAGGGGAGTTGGAAAATGAGCCTATTTTCAAAAAAAGTGGAGTGTTCCTTTAAAGCAAAGCTTTTTACTGTAATAAACAGGAAAATAACAGAAATAATGATGCAAACTTCAGTTCAAATCAATTCAGCTCCTGCAGAGTCATTATTAGATCAGTTCAGTTCATGTTTTGTTCTCATCTGATAGTGTCAGTGAAGTCAGATCAGTAATATTACTGAATATTAAGTGTATTTTAAACCCAAGGTCCATTTCAAATAAACCCAGCTAATATGAGTGTTTTGCTAATGTTCCAGTTAGGTTAAGAAAACGTTATTTCTGAAATGTTCTCTGAATGTTCAAAACATCCATTTTTTTAAAAAATGTTTAAAAAATGTTTTTTTTTCTTGGTCACGCAAATGTTACATTTTATCATTCTTCAGACATTATGGGAACGTTAATTCTGAATGTTCTCTGAGCGTTCTGAAACAAACTTGTTTTGGTGAATGTTTTTACCTAAAACTAAACATTTCAGGTAAAAACTTTTTTAGATAATGTTTTTGTGCTAACATTCTGAGAACATTAAAGATGACTCTGAACGAATGTTTTAATAATTGACACCAGTAGTCAGAAGTGACTGATGGGAATCTGGTCATCTGGAGCCGAGTCCGTTAACAGATCGAACTTTACGACAGTTCTGGAGGTTTCGGGTTAACGCGAGTAAAGTTCTTTTTGACAGAGACACACTGCCACATGAAAGCACGGGATGTTGTGTTCTTGTACATCAAACGTTGAGTCAGCTACGTGACAGAAGGAGCCGGAGGAATAGAGAGATGTGTGTAAAGGTGAATACGTGTGGTCTGAAGATCTAACGTGTTTGTGAGATCTCAGGAAGGCAAATGTCAAATGTCTGCGGTTCAGACGAATGATTTCATCAAAATGTCCATAATGAATGAATAAAGAGATGAAGTCTTTTGTGAATAAAGTGTGTGGGTGTGTGTGATTCGCAGGGTGCCGTCCTCGCTGCCGTCTCGAGTCACAAGTTCAACTCGTTTTACGGCGACCCTCCTGAAGACCTCCACGACTTCTCAGAGGACCCCACGTCTTCAGGTACGTCCCCGCATGAGAAAGCGTCACACGGAGCTCCGCGTCCAGTCATTTCTTGATCTTCGTTTGGCTCATCAGTCACCGTGAATGTCAGGTGACCTCTAGAGATGCAGCGGGTCTCGCGTCTTCTGCTGCGTCTTGATGCTGCGCAGGGAAAGCGTCTCGGTGTCACATGCTGAACGCATCATCAGTCTGTAGCTGTTCAGGAAATACTCGAGCAAATGGGAACGACCCATTAGTTAACGTGAACTGACAATGAACAATAATTCTACAGCATTTATTAATATTAGTTCAAATTCATTTTTAATATTAACATTTAATAATACATTAAATCTTTATTAGATAAACAAACAAACAAACAAACAATTGTATTTTTATTAACTAACATTGACAGATTATTAAACATTGCTCACTGTTAGTTCATGACAGTTAACTACACTAATTAACATGAACTAACAATGAAATTATTTCTAAAGCATTTATTAAATTCAGTTATTGTTCATTTCAACATTTACTAATACATTTTTAAATTCAAACGTATCTGTTAATATTATTTAATGGAGCTGAGCTGACATGAACGAACAATGAACAGTTGCGTTTTTATTAATTAATGTTAAGAAAGGTTAATAAAACCTGTAACAAATGTATTGCTCATTGTTAGTTGATGTTATAATTATGTCATAATTAATGTTAACTCTTATTGTAAAGTGTTCTGATGATCTGCCTTTAGTTTCTGTGGAAATTAATTAGCGTTCAAGTGTAAAAGTGTTCAGTTCTAGATGTCCGAACGCCGACCCATAATGCTCTTCACTGGCGTGATTTTCACTGGAGTCGAAGGAATCAGGGCTACATAAATTTCACAATTCGATTTGATATCGATTCATTTGCATATCTGTCAGGTATAGTACATATCAATTTTTCTCAAGGACACGAAATCTCACTTAACTAATGCTGTAAATTATACAGGAACCCCAGCTGTACATCACTATAATCATACAGCTTAAAATGAACTGATTTGTTTACATTTAAATGACACCAAAAGTTTTTATAATAATACCTTTTTAATGACATAATTATGTTTCTACTTGGTTTTTGAAATATAAGCATTTAAATGCTGGCTGTCATAACATGCCATATTTATTTATTAGCAGTTGAAGCACTGATTGGTCAATTACATTATTCATGAGTCATTTCATTAAGTTCTGATGAATCATGTTTATTTGCTGCTGTCACTCGTAGGAAAGCGGAAGAGATGATCGTTGATGATCTCTCAGCACACATTAAAGACACAAAAACACATTTATTGACTGAATTTAGATGAGACTTCATAATAAAACTCTCAAAGCTTATTGTGATTATTGGATGGGAGGAGCTGCAAAGTTTATTCACTGATCAAATGCAAACGGCACAGACTAAAAGATTGATTATGTGCATTTAAGAATTGATATCAGTTCATCAAAATGAGAATCAATTAAAATCGAGAAATCAATATTTTTATCCCAGCCCTAGTAGGAAGTGGACAGTGCTGCGCTCGGGTCTGTTCTGCTTACAGATGCTTAATGTGAAGATTATTTTTGCGGCCACCATCAGCAGGTCTAATGCAGAGGAAGTCTCTGGTATTGAGAAACAGCAGCACTTCTCTGTCGCAAAATTAAACTCTCGCTTCCTGTAACGGTGGGGCCTGCGGCTGCGTCCTCCTCCGCGTTCTACTTTTCTGACTCTGCAGCGGTCGGAGACACAGAACAGCAAACGGTGTTTTGTAAAACCACGCTGACATCACTGCGTTTCCTGGGACATGAACACTGGAAGTGACCCGACACCACCTGATCTCGTCTGGTCACCTGGTCATCATCTGTCATATTTACTGTCTTTATGTGTATGTGACCTGCGTTCAGATTCAAAATCATCAGATTTCAGTAAATGTGGGTATATTTATTGATTAAATATCATCGGTAACACTTCTTTTTTAGGGTCTTTTAACGAGTTGCTTATTAGCATGCATATTACTAGAATATTGCCTGTTTATTAGTAATTAATAAGCATATATTAATGCCTTGTTCTGCATTCTTAATCCTACCCAATACCTAAACTTAACAACTACCTTACTAACTATTAATAAGCAGAGTTTATTGAGGGGAAAGTCGTAGTTCCCTATACTAAAGTGTTACCATATCCTCTGATTTGACTTAGTTTAATATTGACTGCGAAATTCTGCCCATGAAGCATAAAGTTTGTTCCTGTTGATCCACAGTGTTTGTTTCATGCACACTGCTCACTGCTTCAGAACAACACTGGCACTGTTCCACAGAAACACACTGGTGTCACGTTGCATTGCATGTTTATTACGATTTTTAATTCAGTTTCGTGTTTGTTTGTCTGATCAGATTACGTATGTTTGGAGATGGTGGAGGGTCACGAGAAGTGCATTGCATTGTGGGATAGAGTGTCTCTTGCAGTGTGGGCAGGGTTCATGCAGACGCAGCTGGAGGCTCTGATATACTCATTCTTTGCTTAGGGGTTAAAAATACTATTGCAGCGATGTACTGTCAGTGAACACCTGACACATTTAGATGAATAAATATGTGCTGCACACTTTCCTCTTGATAACAGAATAAACACAACATAAATGACAGAGGTGAGAAACGGCAGTTAAAGATGTTTGCAGCAGCTCTGAGATTCAGCACTTCAGTCACATGTTTATTTATGCAGTGCTTTACAGTGTTGAAAAACAGTGTCACTGTTCTGGCTTTTTACCGGTAAGAGAGCGTTCACACATCAGCAGCAGAATGCTGGTAAGTTGTGATTGTCAGTGATTGGAAGTGACCTTTAAACGCTGCGCCGTCGTCTTCATTCGCCCGCATGAGGAGAAGCACTTTAGTTTCACTGTTCAATTTGACAACATTTTTTTTGTCGACTGACAGGCATGAGAGGATGATCAAACAGAACACGGTTTTACTCTTAACAGCACGAGACGCGCATAATAGTGTCCGACCGCAGCGCTGATGAATGGAAAGAAGGCGGGATCTCGAGCACAACACGCTGAAAAAGCTGCGAGACGTGATGCAGCGGTCAAAGATGATCATATTTAAATAGAAAAACTATTAAAAAGCTTACTGTAAACAGCATCTCCATTAGAACTTTATGATTGGCCCAAAGCAGACTTCATCCGTGCACATACCGCTGATCTTCACACACACACACACACACACACACACACACACACACACACATTCATTTACTGGTAATGTTACAACTTCTCTTACTGGTCAATTGGCAGAACTAATTTACCGGTATTTTTGAAAAGGTCCTGATCACACATGATCTCTCACCGGTAATTCATGGAAAACAAATTTAGTTTTGGCCTGATTTTGTCACACCAGCTCTTCGATTTCACCTGAAGTATATCAGGGCCTCAGTGTGTGTGTGTGTTTGTGTGTGTGTGTGTGTGTGTGTGTGTGTCTCTTTCAGTAATCTCACTGAGTTGTTGTTGTTGTTGTTGTTGTTTCTAATGCTGCCTGTACTTTAGGATTGCTTGCTGCAGAAAGTAGGTATCCCAGTAGCCTTTGCTTGCCACCCAAACAACATCTTCCTCCTCATCTTCATCTGTTGTCTCGCATGCTCCTGAGTGCTGTCTTCATTTTCCACTGAAACACGGTCAAACTCGACTCAAGACCATTAGAAACCACGATTCCTCTCATTTCTCCCACACACATGAACACATCTGTGCGTCATGTGATCTGTGCGATGATCTGTGACGTTCAGCTTCAGGAGCGTCTCGGCAGCTTCCATGACATGTTTCTGTATTCATGCATCACAGAGCATGAGTGTGTGACTGATGTGTGTGTGTGTGTGTGTGTGTGTAGGGGCCGTGTCTCAGGTTCTGGACAGTCTGGAGGAGATCCACGCGCTGACCGACTGCAGTGAGAAAGATCTGGACTTCCTGCACAGCGTCTTCCAGGACCAACATCTGCACACACTGCTGGACGTGAGTTCACACATACACACACATACACACATAAACACACACATACACACACATAAACACACACACACACACACACACACACACACACACACACACACACACACACACACACACACACACACACACACATACATAAACACACACATACACACACATAAACACACATACACACACACACACACACACACACACATACACACATAAACACACACATACACACACATACACACACATAAACACACACACACACACACACACACACACACACACACACACATACATAAACACACACATACACACACATAAACACACACACACAGACGTTTGATTTGACGGCTCGTGTTTCGCCAGGTTAACAATAGAGCTCGATATTAATGACACGGATCGAATCCATTAAAGCTTTAAACGCTCACTGATGGGAAATAAAGAGCGGAAATCATGTGACAGAAACTCAGGTTTATAAGCTCATCCTGCATGTTTGTTTGTTTAATTATTAATCATGTGTTTAATCACAGCGAGTTTGATTGGCGGCGGTGTCTGTTTCATGTAGTGACACACACTCAACCCACGGTCTAGACGCTAGTCAAATGTGTCGTCTTTGAAACTCCCGCTGAGCGCAGCTGACCTCGACTTTATTTTCCATCGTGATGATGTCACACGTCTGTAAAAACCCTGCAGGATCGTCTGATTCACCAGATTCAGTGAAGATCTCTGTGTGTCTGAGGTTCAGTTTCTGTACGAGAGGAACGACTCATTTACTTTACTGTGTGTGTGTGTGTGTGTGTGTGTGTGTTTGAGAGAAAAAGAAAAACAAGCAAACTTAATTAAGTCACCTTTATTTCTACTCCAGATTGTTTCCAGTAATAAATCAATGATGCAAACTTACTCAAACATGAGACAAATTCAGCTTCTGCTGTAACCCCAATAGTGTCATTGATCAGATCAGTTCAGTCACTGTGCTGGAATGTAATTGATTGATTTGTGTGTGTTTCTGTTCTGTCATGTGACTGATGATCTAAACTGACTGTGTTCCAGCTGTATGATAAGATCAACACCCGCTCGTCGCCTCAGATCAGGAATCCTCCCAGCGATGCCGTCCAGAGAGCCAAAGAGGTTTGTTTCCTGCGCAGACTCACCTTCACTTTCAGTCCTGAGGACGAGCACAGACCCGTCACACACACACACACACACACACACACACACACACACACACACACACACACACACACACACACACACACACACAACACAAGTCAAGTCTGATAACACGCGTGTGCTGCCACATCAGTGTAATTACATGCATGAATATTGTTGAGATTGCAGCATCAGCGTAATGTTTCTGCTCACTGTTAACACTGATCCATTATTTAAAATTTTGGAACAATATCTTACAGAACAGAAAAATGTGAGAGATTATAAACATTAGACTGAAAAATGGAGATAATTACAAATTATACATATATAAACTACCTATAATATGTAATTCACACTAAAAATAATATTGTACAGAAACATGCAGACACTCGTGATGTTGCTCTTTTATGACTGACCAGTTTAAGTCATGTGATATTGTTGTTATTATTATTATTATTATTATTATTATTATGTTAACTATGCTTTTGTTTAGAATGTGAACCACTTGCAGAATAATTTATTAATTAACAAAATAAGAGATCATACAAATTGCATGTTATTTTTTAGTACTGTTTTAACTGCTCAGAACAATCAAGAGACTCATGAACAACCAACACAAAACACAAAAACAGTCGTGGATCATCAGGTGACCACACGCAGTATTGAGAATCAATGCTTCACAAACGTTTGAACAGGGTTATTTTAATAAATTCGTCTTGTGGACTATATATAAACATCTTGTATGTAAAATATCTTACTCAGGACAGTACTAAATAAAAAATAACATGCATTTTGTATGATCTCTCTTATTTTGTTAAAATTATTCACATTTTCACAGATTCTGCAAGTGCTTCACAAACTTTTTCATGCAACTGAATATAATATATGTATATATATATGACATTTTTGATATATTTTTATTAGTGTGTGCAGGACACTATAGTTCATTTCTGTAAGTGAGGATAGCAAAATAAAGAAAACTGTGACATATTATACCCAGATATGCTTCATACAGTGGACTACCAGGAAAATTGATAAAAATTTAGAACCAAAAATTATTCAGACACTTTGTCCTGACCATGTTTTGCTTTAGTGTTTTCTGACATAATTAAGATAAATTTTTCTGACACAGTTTAACTCTGAGATCTTGTCATATTTTATTAGTGAACTGTATTAATGCATGAAATGTTCAAGGTGTCTGAATACATTTTGGTTTGACTGTGTGTATATATATATAGATATTTATTTATTTATTTATTTATTTATTTAGTACTGTGCAAAAGTCTTGGACCACCACCTGTTTTTTTGTTTTAACAATGTTTTAATGAGCATCCATATTTATTTTTCAGTCTCTTTATTACAATACAAACAGAAAATACAGGAAATACGTACACAAAATGTAAAAGAAAATTCGGAACAAAATAGTTTCTTTAAGCAAAAATCAGTGTTTAGTGTGAACTCCTGGACTACTTCCATTTTCTTAAAAATGAAACAGAAACTTCTCATCAGGTTTTAAAAGTTTTCTAGTCATTTTCCGTTCCATTAGGTTTAAGAGAGCCGTTCCTATTGGTCAATCGTAATAGGAGGTCACTAAATACCACTTTAGCCTATAGAAGCTGATTTTCAGTTTGTTTGTTTTTTAATACTGCGTACAAATGTACTGTATTTTCTGGTTTTATTCTAATAAAGACAGACATAATTATATATGTTCATTATATCATTGCTGAAACAACATCTAATGGTGGCCTAAGACTTTTGCACAGTACTGTATTTTATTAAAGATTTTTTCCTCATAAATGAGCTCAAGCAGCACTGCGGTCTCTCCTCAGGTGCTGGAGACCATCTCCTGTTACCCCGAGAACATGGAGGCGAAAGAACTGAAGAGAATTCTCACGCAGCCGCATTTCATGGTGAGTCGAAGTGTTCAGACGTGTCACTCGATCAGAACCACAACAACTGTTCCGAGTTTAGTCACAGATGAGCCGTCTCCGTCCATCTGCATTTATGTGTTTAGCAGACGCTTGCTGGTGGGTTTGACTAACAATGTCCAGGTCATATTTCACACCAAAATCAGTCGTGTATTTCACTGAATTTATATTTGTATTTATACTTTATATGTTTAACTGTAATACAGTCATGAAATTCAAACCAGCCTTTTATTATTCAACTTTAGCATCAATTAAATTCACTAGAAAAGACTTTTCTAATGTACTTCATCATTTGAATGTAATATTACCATTAAATAGTTTTAGAGTAATGAGAATTCATGAAAATAATGCTGCAATGCAAAAACTCTTTACGGTCCTAAAAACAGGCTGTTTTCCTAACGATAATATAATGATTTTGGTGTGAAATATTGCTGGTTTCGGTGACGTTCAGCCTTTACTGTCAAACCACTTGAACTTTAACGCTCCGGTGAAACGAGCAGCTGCTTCAACAGCCGGTGAGGCTTTAATACGGCCCAGGCTGATCGGGATGAGGGTGTTTCCACGGAGACGGGATGGGGGGGGGGGGTGATGATGTCATAGAGCGGATTGAGGGAAACGCTGGAGAGATGCAGTCAGAGAAAGTGCTAAAAGAAGGAAGATCCGCAGCTCACTCGATCCGCACATGGAGTTCTACACACACGGAGTGAACACGGACACAGAGCGCCTGCTCTGGAAGACACGGGTGAGGCATTCTGGGAGAGCAGGTGCTTCCTGCAGTACTGTGAGGTTTATCCTGCTTTAAAGTGCTTTTATTATTCGGAGATCATCCTGATTATCTGCTTCAACTGACAATTATTACCTGCATTAAAATAATACATTAACATATTCATGGATGATTCTTTGAAAAGGATTCTTTATATTATTACGCGCTTTTTTTTTTCTTTTTTTTTTATAAATTATTATTACATCTGCTGTTAGTTGCTCTCATAGTCCAGACTGGAGAATGTGCTTTTAATATTTGATATTTAAAATAATTAACATTAGATAATTAATTAGATGAGCTAACACACTTTTGCAGCATTTATCAGTTCAGGTTAATAATTAATTCTTGTTTGGTCTTGATGCATTAACGTTCAGTGTTAAACATGTGTAAGCGTGTGCAGAAATATTACCGATGAGCAAACATTACAGTTATTAGAGTCACTTTACAAATGCAAAGCATTCATTTTGAAGTCATCTCAATTTTCGTTTAAGTTTCGTTTAAGCATTTAAGTTTCGGTGAATCTGCCGCATCAGTCTGAAGTGTTTCTCTCATGTGGTTTTGTTTTCCGCTCAGATGTGAGATGATCCTGCCTGTGCGATTATTCTAGTGACCAAATGAAGATGATGCGCACACACACACACACACACACATGTACACACATATATGTGGCTCATGGAGTCTCTCCATAGATGAAATGGTTTTTATACTGTATAAACTGTATATTCTCTCCTCTTACACTAACTGCACCCCTAAACCTACCTAAAACTTTTTGCATTTTTTGAATTTAAATAAAAAACAGTTTAGGATTTTTTGTTTTACAAGAACACAGGAAGTAACACAGGAACCATGTTTATTTAGTATTGCCCGTGTCATTAAACCCAATATACAAGAACACACACTTGAACTGTCATGAACCACAGATGTCATGTATTTTTCAGACACACGCTGCGGGTCTGTTGTTCCTCTGTTTGTGTTGTTATAGTCGGGCTCACTCTGTCAGTTGTGCAGATGATCACACAGATGCTGATGGATGTGCTTTTGTTCAGAGATGAGTTGTTGACGCTGCGGTTCCTGTCGCAGGCGATGCTGCAGACGCACGATGTCGTTGCTCATGAGGTTTACAGTGACGAGGCTCTGCGTGTCACACCTCCGCCCACATCCCCGTACCTGAACGGAGACTCGCCCGAGAGCATCAACGGAGACATGGACCTGGAGAACGTGACGCGTGTGCGGCTGGTGCAGTTCCAGAAGAACACGGATGAGCCCATGGTACTGAAACACGCTCCGGTTACTGACTGACTGGTGCCAGAGTGATGTGAACGACAACACTGCCAAGTGATAGTTTACATGAACGGGGCAAAAGCACGGAGCTCAAACTAAATATTATTTTTTGACTTCATGAGCTAGTTAATAAAATTTCACTACATTTTTTTTTTTGCACTATTTATTTAGATTATACATTATCTTTCAGAACACAAAAATATATGTGAGAGATGATTAAGAAGTAGAGCGATAAATAGAGTAAATTACATATAATTCATATGCATGTGTGACCCTGGAGCACAAAACCTGTCATAAGTCACACGGGTATATTTGTAGAAATATCCAACAATACATTTTATGGGTCAAAATTATCGATTTTTTTTACTTTTATGCCAAAAATCATTAGGATATTAAGTAAAGATCATGTTCCTTGAAGGCATTTTGTAAATGACCTACTGTAAATATATCAAAACATTTATTTTTGTGAGTGGATATGCATTGCTAAGGACTTCATATGGACAACTTTAAAGGTGATTTTCTCAATATTTAGATTTTTTTTGCACCCTCAGATTCCAGATTTTCAGATAGTTTTATCTCGAACAAATATTGTCATATTCTAAGAAACCAAACATCAATGGAAAGATTATTTATTCAGATATCAGATGATGCATAAATTTCACAAAATAGACCTTTATGACTGGTTTTGTGGTCCAGAGTCACATATATAAACTATCTATAATGCTTATAAATTCACACAAAAAATAAAATGGTATTGAAACTCAAAACGAATTATCATAAGCTCGTGTTTTTGCTCTTTTATGACTGACCAGTGTTTCCAACTAAATATGACTAAATATAATATTATGATCTGTTTTATCAGAAAAATAATCAAGTGAAGTTTTATTTCTACAGCTCTTTATGCAATACAAATATATTGTTTCAAATCAGCTTCACAGTGATAAATGGGAAAATAATCTGAGAGATAATATAAAGTACAGTAAGAAATGAAGAAAAATACAATACATATAAATTCACACAATAAAAGGAAATAAATAAATTCTGAAACTCTGATTATATTGATTTCAGTCAATAAACACACGTGTACGTCAGCGTAATGAACTGGTGATGGTGTTGAAATGAGTGTGAAATACAACAGTGGATTAAATGTCAGTGCAACAGAATGTCCAAACTGTGAAACTCGAGTACATCGAGACCTTTGAGATGAGAGGCGCCAAAATCCCCACGACACAGATGTTTGTGTATCAGTTCATCTAGAACTTGATCTTTGTGCTGTGAAAGCATGCCAGATCGCAGTGATATGATCACGTCAAACTGTGTGTTCACAGGGAATCACTCTGAAGATGAACGATCTGAACCACTGCATCGTGGCCAGAATCATGCACGGGGGGATGATCCACAGACAAGGTACCGTGACACCGTGTTTGCGCTTAATGTACCTGTGTGGTGTCGCCGCGCTCACGTTCGCTGCTGCTTTTCAGGGACGCTGCATGTTGGAGACGAGATCCGTGAAATCAACGGCATCAGCGTCGCCAATCAGACCGTGGAGCAGCTGCAGAAGATGCTGGTGTGTGAGAGCAGAACAAACAAGGGCTCCAACAACAAGACCCGTCATAGCGAAAGACAAGACTGAGTCACAGCTGTAGCCAGCGGTTTACTGTTTGAGCAAACCCGCGTCCCAAACAAACACTTCTCACCTCCTCTAACCCTCCTGCAAACGCGGATGTTCTTTTCTTTTTCCATCTCAAATATCTAAACACTCTTAAATCAAGATACAGTTACTAGAGAAGCAAAATGACTGAAGATATTAAGAAAAACTGCATCAAAATGAAGTGAGTTTGTGCTTAAAACAAGAACAAATATCTGCCAATGGAGTTAATTTAAAAATAAACTGAAATCAAAAGAAAAGATTGTTTTTCTGACCCCACCGATTATATTTTTTCTTGTTTTAAGCGTGAGCTCACTTCATTTTGATCAAATATCTTCAGTCGTTTCTCTTCTCCAGTAAATGTATCTTGATTTAAGAATGTTTAGATATTTGTGCTGGAAAACGAGACACAAACACTGAGGAAGAACTTCATGTTTAGCATTTCTCAGCTATAATCAACTAATTATCATAATGAACAGAACAGACATCATAATCAGCATTTGTTAAATGTGATTTTTTTTAACAGTCATAATTTATTATATTGACACTGAAAGCACTTTTGACATGAACAAGAACACACACATTTACTCAGTTCTCTAAACGGGGGCATTGCATAAACAATATTAGTCTATTTATGCAGCTGGTTATAAACCCTAAACCACACATGAATCCTAACTCTAAACTTCCTGCATTTTTACATTTTTGTCAGGTTTAACTCACTTCTGGGTTCAAATTTGTTCCTAAAGTATAGTCCTACACACACACACACACACACACACACACACACACACACACACACACACACACACACACACACACACACACACACACACGTGTTTGAAGAGGCTGAACTCTTGGTTAATGTGTTTTCAGTAGCGGTCAGTTTGATTCATGTATTCGTGTGTGTTTGTGTTTTCTCACAGCGCGAGATGCGAGGCAGCATCACCTTTAAAATCGTGCCCAGTTACCGCAGCCAGTCTCTGTCCTGTGATGTAAGTGCTTCCCTCAGAGCGCCACCCTCTGGTCACTTCTGTAATGTCGGCTCACAGATCAGAACTTCACTTCTTCTGTTTTCTGTGACGTTTCAGAAAGATTCGCCTGACCTGTCCAGACAGTCTCCTGCCAACGGGCACTCCAGCGTCACCAGCTCCATCTTAGTAAGACAACAATCCACAGATAGTCCTGCAAAACCTGCTAGATGTGACATCACAGCACAATGCATTATGGGTTCAGACTTTAGATGGTTTAGATGAAAGTTTAGGCTCTTTTCTTGCATTACTGTGGATTGTAAACAGTGTGATGTTAAAGGGACGGTTCATCAATTACCTTCCCTCATGACGCTACAAACCCATAAGCTGATCATGTTTATAAAGCGAACAAAAGCAGACATTAAATCTGTTGATCAGATAAAGCGATCGAGTCTCTCTTCATATGGGTTTATTTTACCGTCTCATTAGTTTTGGTTAAACAGACGTTCACTGGAGGGACAGAAATGAAAATATCTCATTTGTGTTTCGAAGATGAATGAAAGTCTTTTGGGTTTGAAACGACATGAGTGAGAGTAAATGATGTCAGAATTATAATAAACATCTTTAATTGTGTTTTAACAGTTTGAGGACCTGAAGATCGTTTGATTCGTTCTAAAACAAGGACTTTATTTGTTACAATGTTGCATTTCCTTCTTGGTTCAGTTCGTTTTCACAAGCCAACATTTCAAAGCGTACCAAAATGTGTTTATGCAAGTCACATGTGAGTAAAGCTGTCCTCTTATTGGTTTTCTCTGCATCATCCATCAAGATGATTGACATGTTCGCTCCGCGAGATTATCTTGGCTTTATCTGTAGCGGTCGAGACACTGAAACGACTGAAGCCGTCATTCCCGCTCTAACTGATAAATGATACATTTGTAGTTGTTTGTTTTCATCTGCGTTAACTCATGTGCTCCACACACAATCAGACACTGCAGCTTTTTATAGAACACATTTCCTGTTATGAATTATGATAGCGCTTGTTTGGCTGGTCCGTTCTCGCCTCGACCGAACTGCTCCACCTCGCTCAGATGATCTCAGAGTTGCTCTGCCGTGTTCAGATATGCCTAAACGAACCGATTCTGAAACAAACAGTCCAAACGATCTACAGGTCTGGAAACACTCTGAGCCAATCAGCTCTTTCAAAACAGGACATGTGTATTTGAAACTGAAAGCTAGTAATAATCGAGCCGTTTATAAAGAAATGATCTTGTCTGTGCAGGATCTGCCATCAACTATTCAGCCCAAAGGAAGACAGGTGAGAGTCTGTGATGCCGTCACTCCACCTGAACACATGAGTGTGTGTGTGTGTGTGTGTGTGTGTGTGTGTCTGTTCGACCTGAGGATCTGTTCACACCGAGAACCATGTGACAATGTGACGCAAATCGTACATCTCAACATATTGTCTCTGAAAAAGGTTCAAAAGCGAATCCGTCTCGGCCGAGGTTTCTTTTCCTTTTCTACTCTGATCATGTGATAAATCTGTCTGCACTTCATTAAATCAGATCAGATGTAAAAAAGCATCACTTTGTCAACGGGTGAATTTTTGAATGCATATTTTAATTTTTTTATTTTATTTGAATGCATACTTTGCTTGTATTTGTGTTGGGTGTGAATAGGCCTTTAATTCACCCTACTGCTTTAAAATGCGGTTCCTGCATCCTGTCCATGTTAGGTCTGTTCTACTGCATGATGTGTGTGTGTGTGTGTGTGATGCTTTCAAACCCTTAGATCTCCAGACCTGCAGTCAAGGATAAAATGTTTCGGAAGGTGAGTTTCTCGGATCCAGTAGAGCAGTTCCACAGACCCGGATTCATTTCCCATCTTAGATTCAGACGAGTCTCCATCAGGCTTTGCTTCTCTAGTTGGTGCTTAGACTCCCAGCATCCCATAGTGGCGGTACACAACACTAACCCACCGCCTATCACGTGTGTGTGCGGCTCAGTAGTGTGATTGGCTCCTCCCCCTCAGATGATTGGCTTCTTAGACACGCCCATGCTGTCCGTCAGTGGGTTTGCTCACATCTGATTGGTTGACTGTGTGTGTGTGTGAGTTACACACTGTTACATTATAACTAGGGCTGTCGATTCGTTTAGTGTGACAGATTTCAACAGCTGAGCTGAAATTCATCAACACGATTCAGTGAATGTGAAGATTATATGCTGATTTGTGACGTCTGTTCAGTCACTTAATGCAGCAAATGATTAATGTCATTCATTTGCATAAAATTAACATTTGATGGACAGCCCTAATTATAAGCTGTACTTGTTTAATCTGTGATGAATTGACGAATGTCACACTGATGTTTTTCCAACACATTGTCTTCTGTTTGCAGATTTACGTGCGAGCGCAGTTCGAGTACGATCCCGCTAAAGACGACCTGATTCCTTGCAAAGAGGCCGGCATTCGCTTCCGAGTGGGCGACATCATTCAGATCATCAGCAAGGACGATCATAACTGGTGGCAGGGAAAACTGGAGAACACCAAGAACGGCACGGCGGGACTGATCCCCTCGCCGGAGCTGCAGGAGTGGTGAGACACATCATCATCATCATCATCATCATCATCATCATCATCATCGTCATCATCACACTGCTGGCGGTGCGAGCGTGACGCGTGTGTGTTTGCGTGTGTTCCTCAGGCGTGTGGCGTGTATAGCGATGGAGAAGACCAAGCAGGAGCAGCAGGCCAGCTGTACATGGTTCGGCAAGAAGAAGAAACAGTACAAAGACAAATACTTAGCCAAACACAACGCAGGTAAAGAGATTCTGCTGTCACACACACACTCACACACACACACTCACACACACTCACACACACACTCACACACACACTCACACACACACTCACACACTCACTCACACACACACACACTCACACACACACTCACTCTCACTCACACACACACTCACACACACACTCACACACACACTCACACACACACTCACTCACACACACACTCACACACACACTCACTCTCACTCACACACACACTCACACACACACGTCTGGTTCACTATCTCAGTGAGGACTCTCCATAGGCGTAATGGTTTTTATACTGTACAAACTGTACATTCTCTCCCCTACACTAACTCTACTCCTAACCCTACCCATCACAGGAAACTGTCTGCATCTTTACATTTTTAATAAAACATTGTTTAGTGTGTTTTTAAAGCTATTTTAGATATGAGGACTCATGAAATGTTCTCATATTTCATGTTTACATCGTAATACCAGTGTAATACCCATGTTATACACATTTGTGTCCTTATAAATCACAAAAACCCACACACACACACACACACACACACACACACACACACCCTCTCACTCATTAACACA